>NC_091136.1:11582143-11894643 GCF_041381155.1 Argopecten irradians
AAAGCTGAATACCCAATTCAACATTGTGATGTGAAAATCAAACGTACTTACGTTTTTGCACTGCCTAGTATCATTCTGTGGTAACGTCTTTAATATTTGTCGAAAATGAAAACGAAAGTACTGTGTATGGTTTGGGCCATTTTTGGTCCCCAAATCCGTCAAATTTTCAAATCTGTTATTCAATATTTTAGATTGGGCCTATTCAGTACATTTCTAATTTAATTGTCATGACAGTTTTCTAAGTTTGCAACTTCAATTGCCATGATTACCCATCAGGATGTGCATAAACTATAAAAATGTGGAACTTTTGATAATGTTCGGCTATTTTTTGCTAGGTTTGTGTTTTGGAAACCATAAAACGCATCTTTGAACAAACTTGATATTTCTCCTACAAAAACTGTATTGGAAGCGCATTCATTTTTTCGGTAATTATCAAGTTTAATTGTTCAAGGATGCGCTCCACAGTTTCATAGACCAAACACATGGTCAAAAGTGTCATATTATCCACATTTTTATAATTCATGCATATTTTGGATGGCTAACATTTTATTTACAGCTGCAAAATTATAGTTGAATCAGGGATGGGCTAAATTTTCAAATATAACAAATTAATCACCAGGTAACTGTTGATGGATTTAGGAGCCAAATGGGGCTCAAACCATACATAATCCTTTGGTAAAATAGATAATATCAACTCGCAAATTAAAAATCAGTGGCATATTCTAAATTTGAAAAATAAATTTCAATACTTTTAATAAAATATAAAACTAAATACACATTAGAAACCCCATAAAACTCATATGTTAGGTAAATAGAATGAAAACCATTATTGAGTGCCCCAATAATAACCTACGTACGTATCTACCGTTGACAGTATTAATCAGAAATTCTAAAAACATATCAAGACGAAATATGCAAAAAAAATGCATTGTTTAAGTTTTAAATAGTGAGGTATTACTTGGTTACTTACTAGGCTTCAAAAACGGCACTTAAATAAGAAAAAAAAACAGATTCGTTTCATTCATATTTAAATACCTTAAATATGTTTAATTATCCTAACTTTTAATAGGACAGTAATCTAATAACCCGAACCAAAGCCAATATTGATAGAAAGTAACACTTCATTTGTACTTTTATTCCGAGAAGGCAATTGTTATTCCATGTCCGCTCTGTTTTGCTTCTTTGCAAACCACAGGTTAAAATTTGATTTCGCTATGCTTTTTCAATATTTCAACATTTTCTACCATAAATGTTAGGCACTTTCCTGAAATTATATACATGTATTGGGAAAATCATTATTTAGGCCACGCCAAATAAATCAGTTCCTCTGCGGGAACTGAGGAAAAAATTGGGAGCGAGCGAGCGAATTTTTGTTTTTTTGTTTTTAATAAAATAAACATTTTCAGATTTTCAGATATCTAATAAATATTTACATTTTGCACCCTATCATCGACAAAAAAAAACTTAAAAGCAATATATCTAAAAAAAAAAAAAAAAAAAACCAATCAAAGTTTAATGAACTGAGCCCCTGTTCATATCAAATTTTAATCCCAATGGGGAAAAAAATGAGTAACTTCAGGTCAAAACTTTGATTCGCAAATTAGAACTTACTAGTCTTATATTATGACGATCCATGATTCGCAGAGAAATTCGCAGGTATCTAATTTCTTTAGTGTAAATGCCTGTATTTCAATCCTAATATACCCTTATTCTTTTTTATATATTTGTTATTGGAAAAAAAAACATAAAAATACAAGGCTTACATTGAATTAACATTCAAATGTTTAACATTTTTCACAATAATATATAATGAAATATACTTTATTTACATTTCAACATAAGTATTAGTTTTAGAAAAATCATACCTGTTACAGTAATAATCAAAATGTAACTAATCTAAGGGAGAAAAAAAGTACAATAAAAATGAAATTAAAATTTAACTGTTTTAAGTTTATTTACTTTTATTAATTCTATCATTTAATCAACATTTAGTGTAAAATCTACGTCAAAATTCTTGAAAAATAATCCCCTTTCTATTAAAAAAATCATGATTATTAGTTAAATCCTAAACTAGTATACAATATTCGGATCCACTATTATAATTACCCAAAATGACGGCCATTAGAATTGCAAAATTTGTGACGTCCATGGATAGTTAGGCCTATTAAATTTCAAAAAACATGAGTAAATCACTTACAGTTGTAAGTAGTGCTTGCTTTTGAAGTAACGCTCACTATCTATAATGCACAAAATTCCTTAAAAGGCCAAATGATTGTTTAATAAGCAGCCAATCGACCGTAGACTCAAATTTAATACACATACAGTTACGTTACACACGTGAATGTACCCCCATGACAGACTGATAATTAGGACTCCTGATGTTGGTCAGAGAGTGTTCACATTTGTTTGTTAACTTCATTATCAAGCCATGGCCAGTACTCCATTGCGTGGTATGTAGATATGGCTAGGATGGGCGGATTTAACCGTATGGAAACGTCTGAAATAATTTGGATTTGCCGATTTTTATTGAGGTGCGCTGCATTTTTATTTTTTTTTTTTATTTTTTTACTTTTTAAAAAAAACTCTTTTTACTCAACTGAGGGATTTTAGGAGCGGGATTCCCGACGAACAACTGATTTATTTGGAGTGGCGGCCTTATAGGTACATTACAACTATACCAACATTTACATATAAAAGGTATTGTTCTCTGACCCCATTTCCTTTTTCACAAACCTCTCATTTACAAGATAAACATGACGACGTGTTCGATAACAGTTTTCGACCTATGCTAACGTCGTTTGGTTACGTAAATGGAGATGGCGTGATCGGAAACTAGCTCCGCCCAGTATTTACATTGCCTGGCAACTGATAGGATGATTGAAAATAAGCCCTGCCCACCTCAAAGCTGAATGGCTCTACGGAAATTCCCGAGTGTGGATGTGTACTAGCTTCTAGGTGTGTGTTAGTTTTTACAATACGCGCACAGCTGAGTGAGGATTGTGGAAAATTTAGGGGGCGATACATTAAACCAAGTATTTTTTTTACAGTATAAATAAAGTAGAGCTATATTAATTGACACAGTAAAGTATTCATAAATGTCACACTATTGCCATTTTAACCGACACCATTGTAATAACTTACAAGTGAACAGGCACCCCACATTTGCTGCAAAAAAAGATATGTATATCCTTGTACATGTAAATACTATTATCAAAGTACATAGATTCATGAATTAATGATAATACAATGAACAAAACCAAATAGGGATTGAAAATATTTTTCTAATTTTCATAGCGGCTATGAATAGCAGAAGCTATCTACATGTACATATATGTAGATAGCTTCTGCTATTCATAGCCGCCATAAAAATTAGAAAAACACATTGAACCCATATATTTACATTAGAATAATTTATGAAAATAAAGATTATTGCAAGACATTTAAAAGTATTACACCAATATACAACGAGAAACGAGATTAATGGAACAGCTGGATGAAAAAGTCGTTCCACAGCGTCGAGATTTCAAGCTTCCGCCTCCCGGTCGACTTTTTTTTTTTTTGCAAATGAAAAACGATAAAAAGGAAATATTGTTAAAATAAGATTTGATTGACTTATTATAGTTAACCTTATTTGATTAAATATCAAGAAACAACACATTAAAGATTATACATTAAAATATTGTGGGGACTATCTTTTTTATTCATATGAAACTGGCGTGATATTTGAAATCAGGTGATCGATGCACGAGAATCGTTGTATTCATAGTGTATTCATAGTGTTTTCATAGCCAAATGTTTCTTTTCGTCATTTGGTTGATTCATATAGTAACAAACACTAAAAATGTAAATATAATATTTAACATGGCATTGTCACGTGTCATATGACTTCCTTGATGTTACATTTAATTAAGTCAATTCATAATTTATGTTTTATGTAAACTACGTACCATAAGTAATAATAAGACGTAATTGTTTCAAAACAAATGTGAGGAGCGAGACAGAACCAGAATTTTTTATATTTTTCATTTCATTAAAATATTTTGTAACTATGCGATTTGTCAAGAAGAAAATCTAAAATGTAACTTACCTTTTTCTTGCACTGAAAACACAAGTACAAATACAAACGTTCAGTTTTGGTTGGTCAATGCATATTAAACGTAAATGATATGTAACATGTGATAAGTCTATAGAACCCTTTCAAACGCGAGTAATGAATCCATGCATGCATTTTTCGCCATTGTGACACGGTAGGCAGCTGTTCGAGTTCTATTTAATAAAGAAGCGCAAAGGGCCTGTATCGCTCACCTTGTGTGTAATGCCAAGTAATATTCTGAATACAGGATCTCATTTCGCTATTGGGTCCGCCCCTCCTGCCCCGAGGTGTCAGAGCTAAAAATCAACTCTGTTACCCTTTCCCGAGATGATATTTCTGGCCAAATTTAGTTTGTATCTATGAAAAACTCAATTGATATTATCAATTTAAATGATTTACCTTTATTAGGCCTCGTCCCTCTTGCTGCCGGGGGTCAGAACTAAACTTTATTCAAACACTGTATCCCTTCACCCAAGGATGTTTCTGGACAAATGTGGTTGCAATCCATGCAGAAGAACTCTATGACTAGTAGCGATTGAAAGGATCTACATCTATACCCCCTATTGGGCCCCGTCCCTCCTGCCCCGGGGAGTCAGAGCCAAATCTTATACATACACTATTTTCCTTCACCCAGTAGTATTTCTGGCCAAATCTGGTCCATGCAGAACTCTATGACTATTAGCGATTTATATGAAATGATAATGAACGTACGGACGACGGACGCTGCGACATGGCATAAACTCACCGGCCCTTCAGGCCAGGTGAGCTAAACATATTTCAAGAATAGTATGCAAAAGTTAAAGCTTGAAAGGCAAACTTTGAATCGATAGATGATGTAAGATGCCACTAAAAGATCTGGCATTATTTACATGGATATATAAAAAGAAAAACAACAGTGTCATGTAGAGATAAAATGGATAATACTTATATCAAGAGCTGAAACCGTGGACTACGTGCACCGTATCAAAATGTTCCATGCAGAATACAGGACCGGATACAAACCATTCTTAGGTCGAGGAATGGAATTCCAATAAAATTCTTCAATAAAAATATAGAAAGTTTAGATTTTAGAAAAGACATTTTTTTCTGTAAAACATATCCCATCATAATTAAAATCATAGTAATATTAGTGGTTTTTTTTTCAGTTTGAAATAAAATAAAATATTTTTTGAACTACAACAACTTATTTATCATTGAGCAATAATGATATGTTTTCTAAATCAAGTAAAAATACTTGAACACTTACCCAGTCACATGCATCGTCTGCACCAGCGGGTAACATCTACAGAAGTGTGTATATTAAGATACATTACAACAATAGAGAATCTTCAGACAATCAATACTTTAAGCATTTTTGTATAGTAAGACGTAGGGCAGTCAAGGTAGCAAAAGCTTTGTAAAGACACCACGTCTTCCCGTGTTCAGCGACACTAGACGCAATCATCGAATTTCTTTAAAATTAAAAGCTAAAAAAAATCATCAGAATTCCTAAAAACGTGAATATCATCAGCTGCTTGTAATAAGAAAACATTTGATCAAAGGTGTTTGCATGCTATTTGTTTAGTAGTCTATGAAAGCAAATTTCTAAATGGCAAATACTTTTCTTTTCAGAATCTGCTTTTATTGGTCATATAACTATGAAAAAAATTCAAGATTGGTGCAAAAACCTGACTGTATCGTGTCTTCACAATAGAACAATGACGTTGTGTATTGGTTTGGAAAATAATCTCTGGAAAATCCTTTTTAAATAATAAACAAAACTTATTATAAAATTCAATGTCTCATCTTTTTAGTTTTATCGGGTTATTGCAGACTCTTGTGAGAATCCGCGAAAATATGCATACCCCGAAGAAGTAATAATAATTAGGACATTGACGTTTAATTACAAAAAAAGCAATTATTCATGCAGTTTTGTTTTAAAGTACTATGATTCAATTTTACTTGAAACGAGCATGGCATAAAAATGTACTGCATAAAGGGAAAAATGGCGTCAGCGTTTGGAACGTCACTTGTAATTTTTGGTTTGGTTTGGTTTTATTATTTTTACGTCCTATTAACAGCCAGGGTCATGTAAGGACGTGCCAGGTTTGTTGGTGGAGGAAAGCCGGAGTACCCGGAGAAAAACCACCGACCAGCGGTCAGTACCTGGCAACTGCCCCACATGGGATTCGAACCCGCATCCCAGAGGTGGAGGGCTTGTGGTAATATGTCGGGACATCTTAACTACTCGGCCACCGCGGCCCCCACTTGTAATTAGCTGATATCACGGCGTAATGATTTCATAGACAAAGTGAATTTTGAATACTGAAAAGGTTATCTTTCTTAATGTAGGTACATGTATAAGGATTATTTTGAATATATTTTATGTAATTGACTTATAACACAGATAGCTGGGTATTCTCTCGTCATTAAACCGCTTTGCTGTTTATAAATACATTTGGATATTCTATGTAAGTCAGTCCTTAGATACAATGAATCATATTCCAATCAAATATTATTGTTTAGGTTTTTGCTCTTCTTCCATGCAAATATTTTTTAATGTTAAATACGTAGGTTGTTTCTATCGTTTCAAGCGTTTTTAGGGGATCCAACTTAATAAGTATCAAATAGGTAATTATAAGCTGAAGATAAATAGCTACACATCTTTTTATTAGCGTAGTGTTCAATGTCTACTTACCTCATGTTTGTCTTTACACTGAAAATATATAAATGTTTATATCAAATAGAACCTATTACGACTTAACAAAGAAAAAGCTGTAAATATTCACATTATAAAATTAACCATGACGTTATTCTTTCCTTTTCATTGATATATCTTCTCACTATTATATCGTTAATAGATTTAAACCACTGCTACAAGCGATGAAAATGACACAATATCGAGAAATGATGCCAAGCATAACTTGCTGACATTTTAAAACACATGCAATTCATTTTTATTCAGAAAATATCAAGGCTAACTTGTGGAGACCAAAATTACTTTTAGCTTAGAAACCTTAGCGGTGCTTAAATCACCTATATTGTCCATCGTTTTCGTTAATATTCCAACGCTGTAATATACAAATAATTAGACTGCTGCACGTTTTAGGCTAAATAGTCCTTATATGTAATAACAACATACATTACCCAGCTAAATGTTGTTTATTTGAAAATAACCTGTTATTGTGGGTTGTATGTAAGTACAACATCAGACAGACATGTTATCAGTACACTGATGAAGTTCTTGAACAGTTTCCTATGAAGTCCGAGATGTACATAGTTATATACATGTATCTATTTAGACTAGATACATACACATATTAATGCAATTTATGAGATGCAGGTAAAGCAAATCGGTGAAATAAATGAGAAAGCAATCAAAAAAGAAAATTAAAAAATAGTACAAAGAAGTAATGAAAAGAAGTCGATTTGTACTTCACATAATCTGTATCTTACCTCTTCACAATATGGCAAACGACCAGGCTGCACAGATTATTCCAGAAGTAAAGAATACAATGACAATGGTATAATTAACAGAGCATTACATTGAAAGCTTACCGAAGTAACTAAAAAAACAATAACATAATATTGCACATAGCTATACATTTGTTTACATCTGAAGATGTCTAATGCGGGATATTCGCTGACGCACGCGGGCTGTACGTGGAAATTACTTTCAAACATATGCGTGCGGGATATATGTTGTATTTTTGAAATTTACAGAACACATGCAAAGTACATTTTTTGTATTGTTTACTAAGATGCTCGAAACCTATATACAATCAAATCAGTTTAACATGTCTTCGAAAATACCCATATCAATTAGTTTTTAACTGAAATCATTTAATAAGAATATCAGTTATGCGAGGTTATCTTACAATATTTTGCATTTTCAGATAGTAGAACGTGTCTTGGTATGCGAAGCAAATATTTTGTCGAAAGCTCCGCTTCGAGTCTCAACCGTGATCGGGGAATCAGTCATGTCTCTTCTATGCTTCATGCAACACTCTTGTAGATATTGCGTTTCTGTGACAAAATGATTGCCTGATTTGACGAAATAGCTAATAAAAGTATTACAATTACACTTCATTGTCCCATGCATCTTTAATTATTTTTTTTAATTGGGAGAGATTGAAAATATAAATGGCTTACCTTTGCAATACACTGTAAGTTATGAAAAATATAAAGAATATCTTTAAGGCACGTAGTATAATCTGACTGCATTATCAATTTAACTCATATTTTTATATTTTAACTGTTGAATTGTTTGTCACATAACCCACCAGGGAAATGTATTCTAGAATAATATAATAATATAATTTATCATTATATGGAAAAAGGAACCTGAATGTGCCCCTTTCAAACGAGATTTTTTTATCTAAACAAACCTGAAAATTTGATAAACCAGACTTATTTAGAACATTTACACTAACAAATAAACTTAAAAATAAAAACTACAAATTGATCGAAAAAGAATACCTACATCGATATATCTAAGATATAATCCGTCCGAGTCATATCGGCCCTGGGAAAAAAACCATGAAAACAATTAATTTTGTCTTTTATAATCAAGCATTTAAATACCTTTTGGGGAATTTATGGTCTTACAATTCTTCTGAGGATTGTCTGACTGACAAATTGAATAACGCGTGATAGTGAAAAACGTATGGGATCCTTCCCTACCTTGAGGGTATGACGGAGGAATCCGAGGAGTTCACGACTGTGTATTTCGAGGCTTGCCGAGGGTTACTAGTATACTGTCGTAAAACTCCTCCGAGGTAAAATTTTCTCTGCCCTACACTATGATGGAGAAAGCTTATTTCATCATTAAATGATAATTTGTATGCAGTCTTTATGACTTAATGAATCCATTCTAACTTTTCAATTTCTTGTATAAGGGATATTAAACGATTAAAAGTAAATAATTGTAAATGTTTCACTTACCCACCCATCGTTGCGAGCAGCAAGAGAAAGCACTGTACTCAGAAGGAAAACCAATTTCATTCTCGCTCAATTACTCTGTTTCCTTTGTTGAAGTATGGTATTTGCTTCTTTCCATCTCCAATGTAATGACATGAACGGAGATACATCAAACACATTTATATGATGCACTTTAAAAATATTCCTAGCCTACTTTATATTTAGGAATGACATCTGTTCCTAATTATGTAATGAGTGAGTCACTTCATGTCATAAAGATATAGTTATAAATAGATAAAACATATCAAATAACATGATGGCAATGTAATGTTCTCGTATCGGCTCAGTGAGGCAAAACTGGGCAGATAGATTGTGATTTTCTTGTTCCTCTACTATCTCACCTGTTTTGCCCTTTGATTAGAATATGAAATCTAGCTCAAATCAGTTTTCCTTATTTCAATCAAATCGTTGACTAAGTATAGACCGAGGAAGCAAATTATGTAAAAAAATGCATCATCCTTCAAATATTTAGTCTAGTGGTAGCAAGCAAAACCTACCCAAGGTCTTTTTCTTGTAGAAACTAATATTTGATAAACGAAGAGTGCATTGTTTCCACATAGTAATGAGGTTAATGTTTTACATAAGATCATATACTTGTGCATAAAATAACAACAAATGATATGTCATTTTTTGGAATATAGCCGCGCAAAACAAAATCTTCTTAAACTCGTTTCGGAAAATCTCAAATACAGCTGTAAACACTCTGCTATTTGATAGGTCACAAAATCCATGGTTATTGTATACGATATCTTTGTGTCACCTATTATGTATTATCTGAAATATACGCGAGCCGCGGTGGCCAAGTTGTTAAAATGTCCGACATCTTCCGGTTATGATCCGAGATGTAATGGACGTGTTTCATATCGAAGCTCCAAAATCTGCTGTCATCGGTTATTAATTGAAATTATACCCTGTCTCTCTTTGTGTGTATGTGACTTGAACATTTATAGATTCTATGGATTATTTTGAACGAAATCGTAACGTGAAAAGTGTTTTGTGTCACTGCTATATCTTTGATATGGCCTCTGGTCAGGGCCCTGGCCGTAATGGCGGACAGAGTACTCGGAACCAGAACAGCAGGTCGTACAAGAAGGACTGCTCCTACATTATTGATGTTAGCGACAACAAGGTAATAATACTTCAGAATGTCATTGATTCGGTTGAGAATTTGTATGGCCCTGGCGCGTTATATGCTTGTGTCCCCAAAGGTGGTAATGGATATGAGATAACTCTAGATGGAAAGGCTTCGGCCCATATTTTGTTGGATGAATTATCGTGGCTGATAAACTTCGAGAAGTCTCTGTTGTTTAAATATTGTATTGTTGTTTTCATTCCTCCATATCCCTGCCTACAGTGATGATAAGGAACTGGAAAGCAAACTGACAATGCTAGGAGTAACTATTCTGTTTCCATTCCAAAGGCGCTATTATCCGGGTACGGAAATAGAGGACGGCACGATATCTGTTAGAGTTAGAATACTTGTTGTCGTGTTTTGCATAACAACCAAAAGAGAATGTGTTTTCTTTGTCACTCGATCGAACATTTATTTCGAGACTCTCCCCAGTTCTGCTGTTACAAATGCAAAGGGCAAGGTCATTACGCGCGTAACTGTAAGTCTGAGCCATGTACACGGTGTGGTGATATTCGAGTAGATTGTCCATGTGAACTTATACTGCACCGTATTGGTAGCCCTGTGTGACATTTGTGGTTCGTTTGATTGTCGTTTTGACATAGAGAGAGATGACAACCGATGTGTCGACAGTGACAAATTTATCTGCATTTTGTGAAAGTTATGGATCAAATGATGAAGATGGTGATAATGATGGCGACGATGATATGGATTAACAATACGCGCGCGTGTACGGCTGATGAGCATGTGGATGGAGACGATCAGTGCGATGAGGATTTCGTGATAGACGATGACGACGATCACAATACGCGTACAGCTGATCATGAGGAACATGTTCTGGATCGCGACGTCATGGATGCACGCGTCCCACTCGCAACAGAATCTCTGAATGACACTGTTTTTTAGTCCGGCAGTGTAAAAACGTGTAATGGCATTTCTCCAGTTGTTAATTCACCTGATTTACAGGATGAAAATGTATATGTATGTAATGAATCTGCAAAAGTGGTTGGCGCTATTGAAAGGCATTCTGAGTATGAGTTTGCTGAGATTCATCCGGTGCAAGATATCGATGTTGACCACGATACGTTATCTCTCGGTGGGGATGAGGGGGTTGGAAAATTGAAGGGGACGTTTTGGGAATCCGGTATGTCGGAAACTGAAGGCGTTTCTCAGACTCAGAAAGATAACCGACCACATTACAAAAAAGAATTACGCAAGAGGAGGTCACAATTTATTACACAATCGCAAGTTTAAACACAAGGAAAACATCTTTTTAAAAAATATCATAAGTAAGGGTTATCTTTTTGATCTTTTTGGTAATGATCAATTTCACATCTTTATATAGTAAGATTGAAAGATATTTTGAAATTAAAAAAGGTTTATGATTGGAGAGGTATAGTGATATTATACTTCTGCAAGAGACTCACTGGAATGATTCATTTATAAGTCAAATTAACGATAAATGAAATGGTACATTATATGCCTGTAATAATGACAGTGGATATCAGGGCGTGGCTGTCTTGATAGGTAACGATATTAATTGTGTTGTAAGTAGTGGAAGATTGGATGGTCGGTTTTTACATGTTAAATTGGAAATAGATAATAAAGTTTTACATATGATTAACATTTATGCACCTAATATATTGAATGATAGGCTAAACTTTTTTCGCCTAGTTAATACAAGGTTGGAAAGTTTGGACGGTTATAGTATTATGGGTGGTGATTATAACACTACTCTATGTTCTTTAGATAGAAGTGGAACTTCTTACCATGTTGAAAACAAATGTGTTAAATTGCTAAACATAATTTGGTTGATATGTGTAGGAGCCGAAATAAACAATTTTCGGATTTTTCACGTAAATAAATTAGAAATGGAGTGATGTCTCAAAGCAGGACAGATTATTTTATTGTTTCTCGTGAAACGTGTATTACAACGACACTTCTTTAAGTGATCATGGTATGGTATCAGTAAAAGCTGAGTTGGATGACGTAGATAATGGTCCGGGATTTGGGGTTCTTAATAATAAATTTCTGTTTGAAGAAGAGTATGTCCTAAAAATTAAAAAAATATTTTATGAAAAGAAACAGGCCTGTGCATGTGACAAAATTAATATTTCAGTATGGTAGGCAAAATATGCCAAAAGATTTCTACATGTACGTACAGTGCTACGAGTCGTATATGTCAAGTTTGTGTATCTCCAAACTTGAACTGCATGCAGGGTAGATTTTATGTATAGATCATGAGTTATCTGACTTTCCCGAATTCATATTGTCGATAATGAAAACGAAGCCGGGTACTAATTAATCCAGAAAATAACACCAACGATAATTTGATCATTCTTAGAATATTACAATTGTTTTTATCATACCTCAAGTGAGATTCCTGCATTCTGATTGGCCGAGAGATATTTGGTATTTTACACTATCACACGGCAGTTAGCATTAGAACAATAGGAGACAATAAAACACGTTTTTTGCAAACCCCTAGCAACAGGTGATAGTGTATTTTTGACAGTGCAAAATATTAACCGCCCGAAAAAGATGCGCACTCGTTTCTTTTTTCGACACCATCTTTGTTTTTTGAAGTGACGCTTCGAAATTTATCTGGAGCTATTCAGTATTAGTTTTGTCTATCAATATCTTAACTTAGTACGGAGCTTTCCGTTACCAATATTGTAAAATATTAGAATCAATAATATGGGATAAAATAATTAGTCACATGAAAAGAAATAAGCTATTTAGTAACGCTCAGTTTGGTTTTATAGACAGTAGATACACGGTTCTTCAACTTATCAATGTCATGGATAGATGAACAGATATTTTGGATAAAGGAGCATGCGTGGAAATCATATACTGTGACTTTATGAAGGCTTTCGATAAAGTATCTCATGGTCGACTAGTACATAAACTCGCAAAATATGGCATCGGTGGTCAGTTTTCCACCTGGATTCAAGCCTTTCTGTTTGGAGGAAAACAAAGAGTTGTAGTGAATGGCAAAACGTCGGAGTGGAATCCAGTTTTAAGCGGGATACCACAAAGATCTGAGTTGGAACCACTTCTGTTCTCTATATAAATGATATGCCCGATGTAAAAAGTACCGGGACAGACACCTATCTGTATGCGGATGATACGAAAGCTTTTAGATCAATAAAGAAGAGAATTGTAAGATATTACAACATGATATATATTCATTAAGCCAATGGTAAGATATTTGGAAAGATTGCTTCCACCCGGACAAATGTAAAATAATGCGATTGGGATAGTTAAATACAACTGAATATGGATACAGACTGAAGTAAAATGCCCAATTTCAAAAATGTGTTGACTCGGAGAAGGATATTGGTGTCACCATAGATGATAAACTTAAATTTGACAACCATATATGTGAAAAGGTCAACAAAACAAATTCAATCATGGAAGTATCGCGGGAGGACAATAGAATATATGGACCAGCACAGTTTTAAACTTTTATACATGGCATTAGTTAGGCCTCATATTGAATATGCTGTTCAAGCCTAGTGTCCGTATTTGGAAAAGCAAGTAACAACAATAGAAAACGTTCAACGTCGAGCAACAAAGCAAGTATACAGAACGTTTGCGTAAAATCCAACTTCCAACGTTAGCATACATGCGGTCACGTGGAGATATGATTGAAATGTACAAAATACTTTCTGGAAAATGCGATAAAGAAGTCGCAAATTTATTTCCAATCAACCAGGGATCAAGTAACTGCGGACATGATTTGAAGGTGTACAAAGAACATTCAAGGCTGTGCGTGAGAAAACACTCGTTTACCCAGAGAGTCGTGAATACGAATATTGTTCACTCTAGGACAGTTAAACAATTTGAATATGAACTCGATTTACATTGGAAAAATCAGGCACAAAAGTATTTATACACTGAAAAAAAATCCGTAAATTTCCAAGAGCTGATATAATAGGATTATAAAAAAAATCATGTATGTTGTCAGAATAAATCTATGTATTGATGTAATATTCGCTTACCGTCCAAGCGCTATATGTTGGTTTTTATTAACTCGTCGGTGATTAGGTGAACGGAAGACATGCGATTACAAGCGTCTTCGTGACGTTGCTAATGTTGTAAACAGACGACGAGACGAAGACATTTACAAACACGTTAAGATTTTAACAATCGCAGGAGACAAGACAACAAGAATATTTCACTAAATGCTTGTTGTGAGTATATTTTTTACAATGAAATATAATAAGCGCTACCGAGTACGGTATGGAAGCCGATATGTTATTTTACTTCCGACGGTGAGTTTTCGACTTTTGCTAAAATAAGTAAAATGTTTAAATAGATTGCAAATACTTAAAAACTAGTTTTATTACTAGACATTTGATATAATAAAATAAATACTTAACTACATGCATTAAAGGATGACAGTGCTTAGTGTCACCCCCTAATACAGGTAGTATTTATATAATGTTGACAAATCATCAGTCCTCGCTGATACATGTATACATATGAAGGCCCCGTCCATCTTCGGCACAAACACACATTAGCATGTAGGGCGTTAGAATTGTACCTGCTGCCCCTATTGCATGATCGTAAAAGGCGGCTAAATTTAGGATCTTATCTTTTCTATTCTTCGTAACTGACTTTATCTTTCCTAATGTCTCCCTTGGCACCGCCTCACATTTGGCATTGAGTTGAGTGTTCGCCCCTGTGAGGAAGGCCTTGGGTTCTGTCCCCTGGCCGAAACACACCAAAGTCTATAAAAGTGGTAGTTTCTGCTCCTGTTTAGTGCTCAGCAAACAAGGAGTGTTACGACTGGTTCCTCGTTGTCAGTATAATGTGACCGGGTGGGGTGTTGCTTGGTATCTTCGGCGGCATGCTTCAGTGATATAGCACTATAAAAAGAGCAACAGTTTCACTATACAAGAAGACACAACATGAATATACCGCAGTCTCCCAAAACACGCACCTCGTACAACATACAGGCAACAAACCGCATACATGGGAGGCCGTCCTTACATGACCATAGCTGTTAATAGGACGTTAATTAATCAAACAAACAAACCAAATTGTAAAATCAAAACCCACGTGCCCTTCAAGTCATATTTGGCCCCGCCCACCTTGTAAACGAACCATCCAATGAGAAAACATTTTGATTCTCTACGCCGCAGAGCACTTGTATTTGATCATGTACTACCGATACTTGTAATTTTATTATACTCTCGGCGTTCACAGTTAGGGTTCAACGGCAGTAAGTCTGACTTTAAATCTACTCTAAAGAGCTATACAAAAATACAGTTTTCTTATTGTCTGTCAAATCTGAACGCTCAATTATTTACAAAATATTTTGAAAATCATAATCCTTTTGTGAGTGTATTGGGGTCTGAAATAAATGTAATTCTGTGATAACATTATTTTTTTACGTAATTTGTCCAAGTTTCATTTTTATGTAAGAGATGGGAGATCGTGTATCCATTTGTTTCTATTTAACTTATCATATTACTTATATATATTTCGTTCCAGATATAGTCTGACTAATCGTTACTGCTGTAATAATTCCTTGTAATATTTACTTGTAATAATTACTGTTTCAATTTCAATGGCGTGAAAATGTTTGCATGTGAATATACTTACAACGAATATACAGGCAATATGTGTGTATTTTGTTTTGAATGTTTGAAATGTATGTAATATATTCGTATATATAAATTAATTCTTGAATGAAATTATTTTTTGAAAAAAAGGATGTCCAACACAAGCCCTCCACCTCTGGGATGCGGGTTCAAATCCCATGTAGGGCAGTTGCCAGGTACTGACCGCTGATCATTGGTTTTTTTTTCTCTGGATACTTCGGCTTTCCTCCGCCAACAAACCTGGCACGTCCTTACGTGACTCTGGCTGTTAATAGGACGTTAAAATAATAAAACAACAACAACAAAAAAACTGAAATATTCTTAATGCAATTTTTTGTCGTATTTGTGGTTGCTGCTACATCACGAAAAAAGAAGTCACGGGTTTTATTTTATTTTACACATTTTTGGAACCGCTGCGACGTCAGTTGATTACGGATAGGTCTACTCACGAAATTGTTTGAATATTCTTACCAAGAACGAAATTGACTAAGATTAGTTCATGTTATTCAACATGTATCGCAGGAAATAGCACTTTTAACAATATTTGACACATGAAGCTATATATATAAAATTAATTGCTTTAGATATGTGAAGTATATTAATGAGTGTCTATATTTGACACTTTTATCTTAATTTGATATACAGTATGTAACACGTGCATGATAACGATCGCTTTCGACAGATATGAATATCCAATGGAATGAGTTGTCCTTGGCGTCAACAACGTGCCATGTAACATTTGTGTTTAAACAGCGGTTTAATGTGCATTACCCGTTCTTGTTTCTATGCACGGAATTATTTTTAAAATCTATGTCATAAAAGTGACGTTCGATGAACAATACTCACACAATATGGCGGTCACAAAACTGATGTATTCCAATTGGCGGGAGTTGCTTATGAGCATGACATGTAAACAATGGCAGGGCCGCTTAGGCGCTTAAAACAGAACTTAATATGTAACATCTCCCTTTTAGCACTTAATGCTGAAATAAAACATTTAACCATATATGCATTTACTTAATACATTTGTGAACCATGTAAGAAACACTTGAGCACTTTAAAGATAAATTTAAGAACGAATAAAACACATTTCGAACACTTTTAGAACTCTTTGAACGTAATTCTAACTTTAACGAGAAAAGAGAAAACACTTTTCTTAACAAAGCCAGTTATCAAGATCATAGCCATCCATGTGTTTTGGTGTGGGAAATACACTTCCAGATCTAGTCGTCCTGGTGGAAGGTTCACAGCGTTGATCGACAGATTCGAACTGACATTCCGAAGTGTTAGAGTCAATGTTCGGATTTTCGGACACAATTGGAGTGTTGCTGTCGAAATACGCTTCAGAGTCATTAGAGACTTGCGGCGTGGTGCTGACGTTAAACTACCAGAGGAATTTACGATTGGGACGGAATACTTCCCTGTGTGGCGTTTTTACTAGATACGAGCGTGGTGTCTTATCAACACCCTCGACGATAGCCGGCGACCATCCTTCGTCGGTTTTCAACTAAATCGTCTCCCCTGGCTTAAGCTTGATAACCCTTTCGACTTACGATCACAATATTTCTTCGGATTCATTTGTCGTTGTATAAGAGACGACTGTTGATTTGTATGTTTGACCGATGGATCTAGAATGTTCGTGGCCATGGGGATGGTTCCCCGTAATTGACGATTTATCGGCAGTTAGGCTGGCGACAAGCCTATTCCCTCGATCGGTGAAGCGCTGCAGTCCAAAAGACTTAACCTGATTTTATTCATTTTATGTTGATTGCAGTTTAATTCGAGGTACTTTCAACAAGAATTTTCGAGATGATATAATATAAATCGTCGAGATAGTCCTGTCTACAACACATATCCAATGTCTCTGCTGAGTGAAATTGATTATTTTATCATTTAAATGTGATGCTAATTCTGTTACATAACCACGACGAAAAATATGGCATAAACATATTATTCGACATTCCTTATGAAACATATAACAGAAAATGTTAACAAATCCGTCTACCCAATAGTAAGCCCGGTGTCCCATCTAAGCCGAATACATCCCGCGCTTCTCATTCGATACTACCTCCCCCCATGGACAACGTTAGCGCTCACCCCTCATGGCCACTAAATGACAGAACATTCACTCACTATGGGTTCCAAACATTACATGTCAGTCAACATCACCCAGTAAATATGTAATTAAAGCATTTCTTGCTGACCATATATGATTATATATAACTAGTGTTGGGAATCGGTTGTTTTTCATGATCGATTATCACTTCCAAGCAAATGACTGATGATCGACAAATGATCGATCATGAACTGAAGTTTACTTCACTCCGATTACAGATTTTATTATATTTACTTTTCTATGAAATTACCATTTACATGGGAAAATGAAGATAGGTATCATTGTCTTAGTGCTACATTTCATTTCATTTCATTGTTTTCTCGATAAAACTCCAGATCGGCCAAAGCTACCTTCCTAGGCGAGAAACACCCGCCGTGACCCACAAATCGTGCAAACAATGGAATATAGCGAATCTAAACGTTTCCGAAATATATAGAATAAAAAAATAGAGGCAATGCCGCTAAGATTTATTAAGATAATTTCGGAAAAGGTATTTTGTGTTTACACCCAAACCGTAGTATAATATCTTTTTGTCATGCTTCAAGAACATTAATGTAAAAGGGGTTTGCAAAATGATGTCATCTGGCCTCTATTTTGTGAACATCATGCCAACTGTCCTCAAATCCGTCTCTGGTCGATAGAGTGATCAATGGTGCATAACATAGGTAAACTTGTTCTTCAAAGCCTGACTGACAATGCTACAATGTATATTGCGTTATAACGTATTCATTTTACTAAAGGCATTATGACTGAGAGAAGTGTTTTAATATGCGATTGAAATTAGGGCCTACGTATAAGGTAGGTCGATAATCGGCGTAAAACCGACAGATATTGGTAATGTATAATGTCTCACAGGTCTTTTTGTAAGTGGATAGTTAAATTTAAGAATGGGTTTCAGCAGCTTAGAGATGCTGCTTGTCCAGGATGTCAAAATTGGATTGACCGTCTAAAAAGGTGTATTCAGGCAGTTGATAAGTATTTTGAGGTAGAAAGAAAGTTAAGATGATCAAAACAATAAAAGCTTTTGAGAAATAAAGTGTCATTGCTTTTGGAACACCCTCATATTATTACAGTTCAATTCAAACTTTGGTATCGTTTGAATTTTAGATAAAAGACAATATATATTATAACTGTTTGTGAAATGTTTTGTATCAATATGATCATGTAATTGTTTAATTAATAAATAAGATGCAAAATTTGTGTGGAAAATTATCTTTTCTTTTTGACTCTTTCAAATCTCAAATAGCGTATTTATCATTTTTGACACCACCAATAGGCTAAACACCACCAAAAATAATAATTGGTAATCAGTTTGCGTTCAGTGTTATTTTATTCGGTCACTGCCGGACCCGTACCTCTAACACCACTTTATAATGTTACAAAGTAAACCCTTGTCCTCATTGACATTTTTATGGTGATTGATGATGTTCTTCGTTATCAAGTTACCTTTTGGTCATCTTTTCAAGGAGAATAACAACCGATTGTATAGTTTTTGATTGACATTAGATGTTAACGTTGTCAGTTATTCCGGCCAAATATTTACCTGTATTATTCTATTCCCTAAGATAGGTTTGTCTCACATCGGTCAGCCATTTTAGTTAATACTTTTACTTTGGTATATGACTCAACCACCACGAATTTATCAAAGTGTATGGTTTTTCCCATATCAACACAGAGCAGGGTGCTTCTTTAAAACCCACCATTGTCCGTACCTTATTACAGTTTTTTCCATGGAAACTAAAACAAAAGATCAAATATCTATTCAAGAGTTTTATTTTATATTAAAATGTACTTTTACATGTATATAATTACTTCATAAAATTACATTATAAGTCTCATAACATTATATAATGATTATATGTAATACCTTATTTTGTTACATTCCTTCCAATGCCACCAGATTCATTGTAAAGAATCTGCTGAACAAGGAAACAAAAATCTCATCCATTATGATATTATTTCATGTGATGAAAACAAATTAACCAAATCCGTGTTAAATATAATTAAAATATAAGCTCTTAACCAAGTCCATTTAGTACCCTTCACCTATATTTTTACAATTTACGTAAGATCCAGATTCGAACGGAGTTCTCTTAACACAGTTTACATGAAACATTAATTAATTAAGTAATTAATTGAAAATAATCCATACAGTTTCACAATGCACACAAAGTTTCTGCACACGATGATCCATAACAGTTCCAGCGGTCCAGCTCTGGTCAATCCTGTTAAATCGCTGGTGTAATAGCTAGCCCGTTAGTCAATGACTAACTTTAGCATCACCCAGACGCCTCACGTGTGTATGTATCAACACACTACATACAAGGTGTCGCCGACCTTGTACCTATCCAGTGACCTCTGCAAACATACTGAGGGCAGTTCATAGTGTTATTATACTATGACAGTCTCATCAGCCGTTAATCGAATTGGAATGCAGATGGATTAAGAGTTTCCTTGGATTGTTCAGCCGCTGGTGCACTTGGTGTTGCATTGGCCTTTGGAGTTGATGAATCTTGATCATTCCGTAGAACCGCCATGTAACTAGGAGCAGCCACAACATCCCGCCTACCATACCTCAACATGACTAACCAGTGCTTTTTTTTTTTTAATTTCGCTCTTTTACAGTAACAATATAAGTGAATGCCAACCCCCACCCCTATGGTTAGAGCGGCACCTATGACCAAGGTCTTCCATAATGGGAACCGTTTATCGGGCTTAATGGGTTGAAGTTTATGCAAAGTTTCAATGAGGTTGTCCATGGGTGTGTTTTTAACGTTCCGTAATGTTTAAGGCAGTTGGGTAAGAGTTAAATTAGGCAGGCCTCTCTAAACGGAGTCCAGAGAGCTACATTGGAAATATTTGTATATGTCTAAATTAGGTTATCAATGGGGTCCACAATATTATATTGACTCATCTTTTGGAAGAACGGTAGTAACTTTATATAATCGTTTGATGCTGTGCAGACATATTTAATCTAACTATAACAACGGACGGTTTGACAATACGCCCGTTACTGGTTATTCTATTCTCAGAATTACGACACACTACTGTAAAACGTAGTGCAACTTGGGTCGCTACTAACCAAACTCCTTCACTTAGATATTCAGCCATTATCAAATTGTATTAGGTGACACCGTGCTTTGACAGTTCCGTTTAATTTTCTCCATAGATTCCGTAAGCAAAGCTATCAAGAAAGTTTTGAGAAATTAGTTGGATATATTGGACTACGTATGCTGCAGTACTTAACATAAGAGTAATGTGTGTGTTCACTATTTACAGAAAAAGTATCTGCCTCTCATTGATATTTCGCTACCATTCCTGATGTGGGTGCATCTGATGTAATATTTATAGGACCTGACAAGGGCAAATTATGTATTCTATTAAAGTCCAGGAGGGGAATTGATATAATCACTAAAGTATATATATATATTTTCTTCTAAAACACTAAAACATGAGCGATATCCTTTTGATTTCTGCCTAGGACAGCTATATTATTACGATTTGCATTTAAGTCTGCTTCAGACACTGTCCCGAAGAGGAAACTTAATGCCTTAACCACTATTGATAATAATGATCTTTTGGTCCTAGTCTGATGCAATAGTTTATAATCCAGAAAACTACCAAGCGGAGAGTGTTGCGTAGTCCTCAAAGCTTCTATCATTGTCTTTAATCCATTGAAATTTTTTAGAAATCCATCTCTTCCTTGGGATTTGTATTATCTGAATACCATGGACGCTAAATTATGGGCCGTGGTCAGGTCGTTTGTCAAGCTGGTCATAAACTTGTCATACGGTGTTAAGTCTATCATAAATGTTACTCACCACATTGACCTTGTAATCGATACATTGTTAACCTTATGGAACACTATATTTTCCTTTACTAGTATAGCACTGGTTATGCCTATAAGGTATGCTAGAGCAAGAATTGCCTTGCCCATCATCCCTAGTAATACAAAGAATAAAACATAATTAGCTTAATTGCATAATTATACACCTAAAATCTATATTTACATATTAAGGCATTTTTCTGTCATCGTTTTACACTATGTCTGCTATAGCAACTAAATGGTTTTTAATTGCTGAATTTCCCTGTCTGTTATTCTTTTTCCTTTTTCCGTTTACTTGTAACATGCTTGTGTACATGATCAATCGACATTAGGTCATCATCGTCAGAACCTAGGGGCTCATCATTAGTATGATTTCTGTCTAATTGTTCATCACTTGACGATTCAGTTGTCTGAGAGTCATTTTCAATTTTTTCTTCAATGTCCTTGCGGTCTCGTCGCCTTTAGATAATTCCATTAACGGAATTTCCTCCTCATCAGAAGAAGTATCTCATTCCTTACGGAATCTTTTAGCAATATTACTGAGCGGTGTATCTGAGTCCGATTCTGACATGACATCGTCACTGTCACTTTCTTTTGTCGGCATAACGTAAGTAGTCTGTCTTAGTACCCTGACATTTGCTGAAGGTATCTCCAAATCATCAATATTGGCTAACCTCAAATGTTCTGCATGCGCTTTAGTGGTTGTACCATCTAACTGGTTCTTTATTATGAAGGTCACTCGGGTCGTCAGTTTTATTACTCTGTAATAGGATCACCAATTACCTTGTAACTTGCTTTTCATTAAGTGATTTTTATGGTAAACAGGATCTCCTACTTTAATTTCTATTGGTTGACTGTTTTTGTCTGCATATTTTGCTTGACGCTTATTAGCTTTCTTTAAATACCCATGTACTAGAACAAATGATTTTATTAAGCTATCTAAAGTCTACACACAATCTTTTTGAGCCGTCCTTTTTTCCACTATAACAACAGGAAAGCTCGAGGGCGAAATAAATCTGCTTATAACTTTTGCATCAAGCATCTCGTCTACAGCCTTATCTAATACTACCCGTTTATTTAGAGGTGTTCTATAGGGTCTCGTTTTAATTGGAGGGTTTGTACCTGTGTCAATTTTCATTTTACTGACTTGGTACATCCTAGGTCAGAGTCAGATTTTGCAAATAAGTTGTTGTTGGCAAATATTATGTTAGGAATTTCAGCCTTGTGCTCATCAGATACTTGTACTTCATCTACCTTTATCTGTCTGTCGCCTAGCGAGTTTTTCGTCTTGGGAAACGATGACAATGTCTAGCAACAGATCGCTTGGAGACAAATCGCTGCCGAAGTGTATCATATCGCTGTCTGAGCGGATCATGTCGCTGCCGGAGCGGGATCGCTACCGGAGCGGATGATCTCGCTGCCAGCTGAATCGCTGCTGAAGCGAGCATTAAATCGCTTGCGGAGCGGGACCGCCGTCGGAGCGATCTCGCTTGGGCGGATCCGCAGCGAGTTCGCTCGATTGTCGCTCGTCGCTCGCGGTACGATTAAGTCCCGAATCACCCTCCGGGTACTGTAAATTACTATCATTATCTCTGAATACCTGTTTTGAATGGAGAAATAGTTCAATAGAGGGAAAATACATACATCGACTAATTCTATCCATTTTTATGAGTTAATTAGTGTTGCAGCTGGAATAATTTACAGTTTTCAAAATGCCACAAACACCCCCTTTATCACCACTAGGTCACGGTCTAACATACATGATCACTAGTTCCGGAATTCATAGAGTGCACTTCGAACCCTCTAGGTTCTATGAGTATGTGTATCTACATAGATTAGATATCACATTTTTACGTGCAACAACGATTATGATAGTCGAGGTATTTTTTTAAATGTACACAAACCGCTATCAGATATTCATAACAAACTTGGGATATTTATTTTTATCATCGTTTTATGAATAAAAAGACGAAAACGAAAATTAACAACAGATAAGTTGTTATTTACCCCTGATTTACTCCTCTCAACAGTGCGACTGTTTGTTGTAATATAACGATTATTAATGCACCGACCTCCGTCCACTTACTACCCTGTGACTCGTTTATAACCAGGACAAGGAGGAAATACGCCCCATTACTCATTTACTCGCACATCTATTACAAAATCACATCACACGTGATCAGAGTTGTAGCATCCATATAAATCACCATCCCTCATTCCCCAACCTCCATCAGACTTGCACTTCGAGTCCTACATTACAGATGGCTTTAATACGATTACTATGGTCAAGATCATATACAATGTATACTCACGTTAAGTCTATCCTCATCCTATAGCCGGCGTATCCTATATAACATATTATTATGGGTTTCTCGCCCTCCTTGACAGTTTAGTCAGTGAGGTACACAATACCACATATTATGAGCCGATGCTATCAGCGTATTAGATAACAAGAGGCACAAGTGTACAGATAGTTTACACGTGAATAGGTATTCTGGGTAAGAATATCACTTCCAAGAAATGCTAATCGCAGGGTATACAGTATATAGCACTTTGCAAAACGCTGACAAAGCAAATGGAATCTTTCGAGTAGGTGTAGTAGGAATGAACCTACGCCACCTATACCAAAGTTCTGTTTAGGATTCCGAGAATTATAACATTAAGCGTACATTTAAATGTAAGCCTTTAAAAAACAAACACGTACAAATACATGATATAGACAATACAAAGTTCCGCTCATACCGCTTATGACTAGCTACGGAAGCACTACACCATGCATCTGTCACACAGCTATAACACGTTATAGTTGCGTTTCTTTACGGATAAGTCAGAATCAACCAAGATTGCCAAGAATGATAAAGGTAAACTAAGTAAAATCACGATAAGATATGGAATAGTAAGATTGTTTGTTTGTTTAATTAACGTCCAATTAACAGCCAAGGTAATGTAAGGACGGCCTACCATGTATGCGCTGTTTTGCGTATATGGAGTGCGGGTGTGTGTTTTGGGAGGCAGCGGTTTATTCGTGTTTCGTCTTCTTGCATAGTGGAACTGTTGCCCTTTTTAGTGTTATTCACTGAAGCATGCCGCGAAGACATCAAGCAACACACCGAACCCGGTCACATTATACTGACAACGAGCGAACAGTCGTTTCACTCCCTTAATGCTGAGCGCTAAGCAGAAGCAGAAACTACCACTTTGTGTCCCGGCCAGGGGACAGAACCAAGAGCCTACCTCACAGGGGCAAGCGCTCAACAGAAGGCCAAAAATGAGGCGGTGTCAAGGGAGACGTAAGGAAGAAAGAAAGCAAGTTAGGAAGAAAGAAAAGATAAGATCCTAAATTTAGTCGGCTCTCACGATCTTGCAATATGGACAGCAGGTACCATTCTAATGCCCTACCTGCAGGTCTGAAGAATATTAAGATCTGCCACGTTTTGAATACTGTTATAAGATTGATAAAATACAAAACTAACATGATACCTAAAAGACCTCGCATTTATAGGGCCCATCGTAATATGTGTCATGGCGAAGAGATGGCCAATAAATGGTGCTTGCCATGAAAATATGTCTATTGATGCAGCCAAAATGTTCGAGAGTCTTGATGACAAATTCGAAAAGAGTGACCGGAGGCTTAGAAGAGTGACTAACGAATGGCTTATCTGAATACACATCCATGACATTTGTGCTGAGATTATGAAGTACAAGGTCTTGTGTCGACAGTTTTCCTATCCAGAACTGAAAGCAATTACGTTACTTGGCTACAAGAGATGACTACAATATAATGATGTATGGTTTCCAGTTTATGTGATACTTGTGGTGATATTCATACTTGTACACTAGTTGAATTACAAGTATCGTATTCGATTGGTGCTCTAGATGGCAAACCTGTAGTCATACGGTGTCCTTAGAACGGATGATACATACATTACAACTATAAAGAGTATCATCCACGAATTCAAATTGTTTAATGTTGGTTCTCAATGTGGTGCTCAGACGATCAGATCGGTTACCAGAACAAATTGAAGAAGGACATCGAAATTGGCTTATTTGGCATAATTCTACCAACCACTAGCTAGACCATTTTAACCCGACGACACGTATTAGGTAGGTAACCTGCCTTCTGAAGCCTTTTTTTTCCAGACGGGTCTCGCTAACAACAATAGCTTTCCATACTACATTGTATGTATGTAATTCCGGTGACATAAAAATATTTCTCTCAATCATTTACTAAAGCAATTAAGCAAGAGCACCGCAAATCATACTCACCTGTGATTGATGTCTTTGTCGGCAGTGTCTGTAATACAACAAACTCTTACTCCTTCACAGGGTAAAAATAAAAGAAAACATCTCAATTCTATTGAAACAATTAGTCTTAGAAGTCATAGGTATTCCATAAGTGATAAGAACAATTTTACATGGATACTACATTGAAATTCCCTTTTAAATTTCAAGCGCATGTGGAATAATTTTAGTCCTTGCTTCATCAACTGGACATTTTGATGTTCTTTCCCTCGTTTAGATTTCAGTATTGTGATTAATGAAGGGAAACGAGTTTTAATGTCAATTTGTCCGTGCACCTTAACAATATGTTTCACTGATGTTGCCAAATGGCTCACTTCGTTACTCAGTTTATTCCTGAAGACCTGTAGACAAACCGTTCAAAAGCCGTATCGAAACCGTATCGGACATTGAAAACCAGTTTTTTTCCAGGGCCATACGTGAAATTATATCCGTAGTGGCACTGTCGAGATGATCCGTGAATGTGTGACCGGGGCATTCAAAGTTTTCCATTATAGTTTACCGGACAATTAACAGTATGAGTTAGAACCGCATTATAATAATAAACGTGAAATTATAGAGATACATGTCCCTTGCGGTATCCGCGTGCTACATTATATAATAAGAGGTAATTAAAATATTTAACACTACATAATAATCCAATCGCAGATATATATACTCACACTCCACCATGGTCACGGTTATTAATAGTCAGGGTCATGTATAAGACCTTATATGTATGCGCTGTATTACATAAACATCCTTTCCACAAAATAGTACAAAATACACAAGTATAATGCAATTTTTCGCTTTCTACACTTGATTTTGTCTGCTCAAACAATTGTTATTCTAAAACTGATTTGCTAAGACCCTATGAAATATGTTCATAATATTAATAAAAATGATTCAAACTTAGTTTATTGTCATGAAGTAATGTTTGATTGATTAATTAATTAACGTCATACTAACAGCTAGGGGCAAGGACGCCCTCCCATGTATGCGATGTGCAGCGTGAGGTGCGTGTTTATGAAATATTTCCCTTCTGTAGTGCTTTGTTACTGTGTATGTTTACGTTTGCAACCGAAGACACTAAGCAACACACCGAACCCGGTCACATTATACTGACAACGGGCGAACAAGTCGTCCTACTCCCTTAATGCTGAGCGCTAAGCAGTAGCAGAAACTACCACTTTTATATAATTTTGAGTGTCTCAGCCAGTGGACAGAACCCAGAGCCTACCTCACAGGGGCGAGCGCTCAACAGAAGGCCACCGTCTCCCACAGCATACACATATAAGCTTGTCCATTGATCCCACCAACCTCTAACGCTACAGAGATAGGCGACATTGTGTACCATGGGTTTACTATACAAAATAAGGGACTGTCTTATCAAAATCGAAGTCTGGCAGAATTAAGAAATCTAGTTATCGTGTAATAAATAGCCGTGGTACTAGCATTTAATACTGAAATCTTTATCTGGTAGATAAATAGGTTTGGACCGAAATTGGCAATGGACGTGTCTAGATTGTAAAGGTGGGTTCAATATAATTCTGTGTATTATAATGACGATTGACTGCTGACGCGAAGGACAGAACGCAGGTAGGTCCGAGTAATTCAATTAGAAGTTACTGTTTAAAACATATGATGTTTCGTTAGTCATGTACATAAATTAATAAGTGTTTTTAAGTTATAAGTTTATCTTCTTGCGAACGAAGCGTGAAACAATGATTGTGTCTATCCTCGGAATGTAATCGATTGTGTTCCTTTTGTTAATTTTAATAAATAATGATTGCCATTGATGGTATATTTTTGTCCTCTAAAGAAAATGGATAATGATAAGGTATTTTTTCATAATATGCGATATAGTGATCGGAAAGTCACATATATTTTTCATTATTGTTTTAAATTTTCTCTTTATTACATTCTTAAATAATTACAAGAACGTAAACATGTTGTATTTCTTTCGTAAGTTTGGTGTTAGATTTAAATTCATTTCGTGCTTATATTAGATCTATAAAGAATTTACTTTTGACATTTTACATAAAACACGGTTAAAAATAAGATTTACAAATTGTCAAGAATGTACTTGCATTTCAAATTATGATTGTTGGAAACAAAGAATGAATAAGTTTAAACTTTAGATACATGTGATTGAAGACCATTTAACGATCAGCTGACGGATTGTGTAATAGCAACTTGAAAAGCCTTTGAAGTTTATGCCCATTTCCAGTTTCGTTCTAGAACGAAACACACTGGAACAATATGCAGTTTTACTGTACTGTACACATTCCATAGAAATGATTTTGATTTTACTTTGAATTTATTTATTTTGGCCTTTTATTTCGGATTATTAATATACTAGCTTTATACCGTTTTTCCTCATCATGGTACTGTACTATCTTTAGATCAATTTCGGAAAAAATATGGCCAGTGTTTTTTAGCATTATAGTAAAGAATCCACCTGTATTCATTATGATACAAGATTAATGCTCGTTGAAACTAAATTGCTTTTGTAGTTTCATTTTTGACACTACACTGGGTTTTACACGATATTAGACCTGGCGGCTGATCTTTATTTGTTCCTGTAAATTCCATCTATCCATATATTTTTGTTGTGAGATGACGAAGATAACATTTGTTATTCTTCCAGAAATGGTCACTACATAACTCTATGTTCGATTGTTTTTTGGGTAAATGTTACATTTTTCATTATGTATTGGTAACCGTAACCTTATAAAGTAAGTACACTGCCATAATAATATCGCGATAGAAAAAAAATCTGTGGAGACAGTGCGTGCATTGCATCAGCTATATAATAACCCATCCCACAGTCTTCAGCACGGCACTCTGAATGGATAATGACGTGTCTCGAAAGATAAGGAAATTCCTGAAATATTGATCGGACTTGTCTGGTATCGATATAAGCTTAACTTAAGCATATACGTCGTAATCAAACAACATTCCAGAAATACTTGTAGAATATTTCAAAGATGGAGCCATGCAGATATTCGATAGATGTGTTTTGTTTCTCTTTTTCTTTCCTTTTTTATCATTATCGTACACATAAACCCGCTGTTTATTTATGCTTATTTCTTTTCTCTTTGTCCATTTTGATATCATTGATTTTGGGAGATAAAGTGGTAATTTTAAATGGTTTACAAATACTGTTTGGGTGGAACTAGACATGCGATGACACCAACATGATTGGGGTATGATAAACATACTAAATGTCATTAAAATAATCCTCATTACGTACAAAAAAATTCTGGAATATTATTTCTCCTTGGTCTTGTCCAAACACGTATATTTTGATTTGACAATGACCTATGATGATTCATTTTTATGCAATAATTTCAATCAGCCAGTCGAAAAGCGATTATCCCGACACTCGATTCCTCAAAATATCTTATTCATACCATGATGAAATATTCTGTGACATACGCTTGGTGATTATAAATAGATTATATTTCGTAGATGTAGTCCCCTAATTGTTGAAATTAAAACACGTAAACTACGTACACTTTATGATAAACCATATAGCAATAATCAAAGTTAAATGATTCTTGTTAAGTATGAAGAATGTCATTTTTGTTTGTTTCCTAAATTTAATGGAAGAAGCGTGATGGTACTGTATGTTTTTGGTTCCATTTCCTCCGTTGATCAAACACAGAATTAGAAACCTACTAATATAATTACTACAGATTATCTACCTTTTATTCAGGGTGTATCTGCTGCAATACTCTTGGTAGTTGATAAACAACAATATTATCTTACGAAAATGCCTAGTACGCCGCCTGCTGCACGTGTCATGGAGGTGGAAGGTGTTGACACAAGTACAATTGAGGATTTCCCACTTTCGGGATTAAAAGTTGTTGGCGCTGTTCAAATTGGGCTAGGAGGAATATGCATTGCTCTTGGATTGGTGGATATCCTAATGTACGTGTTTGAAGACCAAGAAAAATTGTTTGCCACGCAAGCCACGCCTCTCTCAGCTGGTGAACAGGAGGCCCGGTCTACTCTGATGTCTCTGACCATCTCCTCCGCTCCCATCTGGTGTGGATTATGGGTAAGTGACGCTAAGATTGGCAATATCTACATTTATCACACTTCTGTCTTTGATAATGAACGTTTTGCCCATGCGATACTGGTGCTGTCCGCGCCGTCATATCATCGCCTGGGCTGATATCACATTATGACGTCATAATTTGATATCAGCCCGGACTGAAATGAGTTATCAGTCCGGGATGATATGAGTTATCGACCCGGGCTGATATCACGTCATCCGGGGTTTTCACCCCGGATTTTAGAGTTGTCGCTCTGATTCAGTTTTCTGCAGACGATAAGGTGGATAACGGATACAATTTCCAATTTCAAAATAGCTCTCGGATAAACGCATTGAGACAGATATCAGAAATAGCCTGTTTCATGAGGATTTTACTGGAGATTTTGTCTTAACTAAGTTCAGGTCAAAATGAGTTTTGTCCACATTGCCGAAAACAAAGCATTGCAATTCATATTTATAACACAAAAAGAACGTATTTGGTATAAATGAAATCATCGACATGCGTTTGTCAACAAGAAGAGACGCAGGAATAAATAAGACAGTTTAATAGTTTAATTTTCCATCGAATTCGTAATTCCTGTCCATTTTAAAACTGATCAATCTGAAATGAACCCGCTTTGCCGTAATTTGTTGAACATCATAAATTTTTAAGTGTTAGTTAGCCTTCATTAGGATCTTGATCATCTAGCTTAAAATACATTTTTCAACTCGTTCATTTAACCGGGGATTATGTATTTGTATAACATATCCATGTCATGAAGTTTTTACACTGTTTCAACATTAAATTTGGAGGGGTATCACTTTTGGCCGTTTTACGGCCACTCAGTGATAAGTAAAATATTTTGTATGAAGATACATTAGGATCAGCTGCATATTGTATGCTTTTCAGAATATCCGATTTTTTCTGCGCTCATGGTAATTTCAGAGGTCAAAGGGTGAAAATTCACATTTTCATTATTTAAGTCCTAACTAATTAAAATTAGAATATAGGTAATATTTTTTGGAGGTTTGTGAAATTCAGTTCAGAAACCTGATAAAAAAAATCAAAAAGTAGGTCACATTGACATAGTTAAGAATTTATTCTTTTTTAGCATTAAAAACTAATATTTTGCTGAAAACTGGGACTTTTCAAAGATGTGATAACGTGAAATTGATGTTTAGTACTGCATAAGAATCTTGACATGACCTGCTGAAGATGATTACATCCTATGGTCAAATTGGCTAGGTCACGTGCATAAATTAGGTCATATTCAAGGAATAGTATCATCTGTCCCAAACAAATGCTGATTTCCCATGTTTAAACCAGGACTTTTAATTAATTAGACTTGTTTTATGAGCTTAATTAAAAGCTGACCTGATATCAACCCTCGTGCCTGCGGCCCTTGGGCTGATATGGCGGTCTCGGCCTATTAAAGGGTACGATATCAAAATTGTCATATAATAACCTCTTAGTATTGTATGGTTGTAATAGGCAGATAAATTGAGGTTTTTATCAGTACTCTGCTTCTTAACGTCTAACTCTCTTTTGGACTTAAGCTATGCGTTCGCCGAGACATGCCATAGCACATGTATATGTAAATGAAAGTGTTTTGTTACTGTATAGCTATAGAGTGAGATAGCACTATAAAATGTTTTATATTGTGTGAATAAATATGAGATAATAACCAATTAATGCACTTTTTTCTTCTTCAAAGAGGCATGTCAATTAAAGAATAGCTACCATTTCACACTGAAATAGAAATAGAAATGCGACTCGTGAATTGAAATATTAAATATAAATATTTAAGCGTTATACATTTGTATGTGTGATTCGTAAAAGAGTAGTCAATTATCGTTAGACACCAAACATTTCTGAAAACAACGCTAAAGAGTTTTGATATATTTAATAAGCGATGTATATATAAAAAAATCAAAACACAAGTGACATGAAATATAAAAAATGTACTCTCGTGTTTGTATGTAACAAACATATATTTCGTAAGAGGCATGATTGTCCCTTCGAAATATGAAAATTTGCTACTTCTCAATAATAACCATGTGACACAAAATCCCGAATTCCGTTTCACAACATGCCATGCCCGATACCTACATTGTCTATGTATATAGTACATTGTATATAATGACTGTTAAAGGGCAGTCCAGCAGTGACATATTGGTCTTACATTGGTCTTATCCAATAGTTGATAACCACGTTGACCTGAACGATAGGTAAATGGAATGTTCTGATAATATTTCTAGTCGTCGATACAAAATAACGGGCGGTTAATACTCGATATCTGTATTTGTTTTACGTATTCAGGATAAACACCTGGTTCACATTGAACGGGTGAAATAAACTAAAAATTCGATCCATGACTTGTATAATTGTGTATTTTTAACATTTGCTTGCAACTTTGAGACTTTTAACAAGGTCGATATATAATTTTCATAGTTTACAATGAAATTATTAAAACGTTAAGTAGTTCAGTTATTCTAATACCACATTCATATTCTGTTTATGTTATTTTGTTGCGTATATGCTAATCATGAACGGAATATTGATAAAACGTTCTTGTCTAAACACGATTGATGTGTTTTATAATATGTTTATGATGAGGAAAACGTTATCTAGTTACAAAAATAAGAAATTCATTTTGATAATTATTTCAGGATGACTTGAATTAAACTTTTTCCAGTGCAATGAATATAACAATTGATCTACTTTCTCTTTTAATCTATTTTCATTAGAAAAGAAGATTCTCTTTTAATCTATTTTCATTAGAAAAGAAGTATCTTATTAAAGTAGTAGCTGAAAAGAAATTTAAAAAGTACAATAATATGCGAATACCTATTTAAAACTGTGTCGTTAAACATTTCTCTTGGCAATGGAGCTTTCTACAGCTACAGTACTTCAGTATCTTAATTTAGTTTATTTGCATTTTGGCCAATACCAACATATTGAATGCAATGACTAACACATACGTTTCTCCTCGTCTGAGGCCAATGCAATAAACCCTGTGCCAGTTTGTCAGTTTATCGTTATCCCTATCAATCGTGTGAGCCTATCCTTACTCTACATTTATTTAATGTCTCCACCTGTCAATCACTGAACTTTAGCCAACTTCAATATCACCACACCAATACCGAGAGTGGTAGTGCAGATATGGCCATATACAGTATCTTGCATATCTTACAGTTCAGTAGGTAAATCCTGATTGGCACAAATCATCTTTTTCTGACCTTTAACTGTAATAAAACTATCATTTTAGAGACATTGACATATACCCACCAAATCTTACGTAAACAATTCAAATGTCAACAAAATTCCATTTCATTAATTTCCCATCTGAGATACTGGTCACACTCACGTTAAGGACGTCTGCTTATCCTAAACATGTATGTATTACACCAGTAAATAGTCTATTGTTTTCGATCTATAAAATGCAATATTTTGAAGTAGTAACCTAGGGTTGATGTCTGTTGTTTTGTTGTCAGCATAGTGTGTTGCTATACCTACACTGTATGACCTAGAGTCACTTCATTGTTTTTCTTCGCATTGCAATCTAATGAAACAAGTACATTCCAATATTGTTTGTTTGTTTGTTTGTTTGATTAGTTAACGTCTTATAGCCAGGATCATCTATGGACGGCCTCCCATGTATGCGCAGGAAAACATTAAACAATACTGAACATACGCAATGCGGTGTGATTAACCACGCATCTAATGTTTTACTAGATTGGGGTAGGGGTATTAATCTGTTGTTTGTTTTCTTCATAGATCTGTGTTTTCGGGCCTTTGAAATGCACTTAGACCTCTCTATAAAGGTCACCTAAAACAGGTCTATAAAGATCACCCACATATGACACAAGAAAAAGGTCTTGGTAGCCGGGTAATCCTACAAGTCAGCGTGAATCATGTTTAAATTGGTCTCTTTTGAATTTGAAAATATACTAAGATGGTCAAAAATAAGGCAAGTTTTAATGTAATATTAAATTGTTGATGTCCTTAATATTTTTGTGTTTACTGGATGGATAGGTAATAAATTGTTGCTTTCTTCTCGTAGTTCTGTGTTGCTGGAGCTATGGCGGCCTGTATGTCACAGAGGAATAAAGCAACGCTCAACTATTTTGTAAGTTTCACTACGACAATCTCAATATTTATACCTTTAATTAGCATTTTGCCATAATTCAGTTTTTATATCTATATTGCACTTTCCTGTACCATTTGTTAATGGTTAAAATGATTATGTTTAATATTTTCGTTACAAGTTCGAATTAAAAAATACGCATGTATGTACGTTCTGCTGCAAGTAAAAATAAATGTAAGTAAATAACAATGCCTATTAAAGGGTTTTGAGTAGATTTTAATATAAATGTTGAAATAAAGTGGTTAATATTGATTGTTTTTCTGTTTCTTTTCTACTAGAAACTTACGTTCCTGGTGCTGAGTATTATGAATGCTGGTATTTTTGGTCCTGTGTGCATGACTGTCACAACTATAGTTTCTGTTATGGTAAGAATAATATACAGCAGAGACAAATAAAAACTGTATCTATGGACGAGAGAGGCAAGAAAAAGGGGGAGATAAGTAGTCTGATTAGGATTCAGATCCTTATTCTGACATCCATTCGCAGGAAATCTGACAACCTTCCAATAAGGTCACGTTCTGGTGACCTTTCAAATTACATTTTACATATTTCATTTTAGGAGATGAAATAGCTTAGAACTGTCAGAACCATTGTCGTGTATGTAGTCAGCTCGGCGATAGTGCACAACATAGCTAAATGCATATCCATGCTGTGATCAAATATTTTTTAATTAGGGGAGTAAAAACGTCATAGATACGTGACTCGGAATTAGATGTGGTCATATCCTATGGAATGATGTAAGAATAAGAACATGTTTGCTAATCAGATATAGATATGAGGGTTGACGAGAGGAACGAATGAGGTCGCGAAATACAGGATAGGTCTGATGGGACGAGAATGATACGAGTTAAATCGGGAGGGAGGACAGAGAACAGACGGAATGAGAAAAAGGGTCTGAATAATATTCTTTATGACACGAGCCAGTACTGTTTCATTGGCGTTGCGTGTATTTCTTGACTATGAAATGCACATAAACTGGTAAACTACTCATATTGCACCTATAACATGAGTTATGAATATAAATTATACACGCCAATTAGACTTTAATGTTGATTGCTGATAAGAATATGGAAAGACGAAGCGAATAAAATATTACAATGTTTAACAACTTGCGTTTGTCTTATACAGAGACACACAATGGAGGCCGAGACGTATCGATGGCTGATCCCAATCCTGACAGCTTTCTTCTCCTTCAACGAGATCGCATTCGCTATATTGTCAGCTTCTATCTGCTGTTGTTGTTCCCCATTGAGAACAAATCGAGTGAGTCATACGGCATGACAGGAAAACAATTTCGAAATCATTTCGTGAAATATTAAGTATTCATCTAACTGAGTTTAATTATAAGTGTATGTTATACAGAGTATGTCTTTTTCGGGATTATTTAAAAAAACACTGTATGTGTGTCACTAAATACATGATTTATCTGTTCTGTGTTTTAATTTAGATGTAAATGACATAATATTTTTACTTTAATTCAGGTGAAAGTCCTTTTGGCTACACAAAGAGAAGATAGTAAATTGTTTACCGTTACCAACAAGTTTACTGAACCGGAACCGGAGCCGATCAGGAAGCCTCATAATGTCAACAAAAAAGCGGATCGGTGGCCGAAAAAAGAAAATAAGCCGATACAGGAGGAGCCCATGGTTATGGAGGAAGATCCGTATTTCCCCAATGACAATGTAACAAACCACAAAGATAGACCAACAACAAAGGATTCAGTGGCAAGCTACGTCAGGCTGAAGCGTCTAGCACTCCCATCCTCGGAGCCACTGGCTACATTCTAAGGGAGATAACTCCCTTTGAAGTAGATGATTGAACATTTAAACCATATACAAAAAGAGCGATAGGCTTGTCATTGCGTTTTTGAGTTTGAACGGAGTTATTCGTTGTGTTTTGAAATCAATATGAACATACTGACAAAAACGACGACTGATCAAATCGGAATACATTTCTACTTTGTATTACTGTTACATAGAATAACGAGCTGAAGTATTTGTGAATCATGCATCATTATATAATTAACCAACCACTATTCGAGTATCCCCTGTGCCATTTTGGTTTAATTTAAAAGGGTAATGGTTTCGAATGCCATCATGACCATAAAGACTAACGAAAGTAATTAAATCGTTGGTGCCGTTGATGAAGGTAACATCTAACCCTAGTTCATATGAAATAACCAATAAAGCAGCAAGCTATTATTAAAATTATAAATGTTCTCCAACAAGTGACTTGTTTATTATGTTTATAAAACTTGAGTTTGATTAACTAAATGGAATTTAGATGAACATAATAGATAGCAGTCACTTGTTGGGGAACTTGTTTATACCATAACTGTAATGTGTCGATTATTTTGTTTTCCATTTCCATTCATGCATGCAACTACCACATATTGCGTCATATATATCTTTCTACTATAACATGTCTCCTGTAAAGAGAGATTCAATATTTTTTTTAGATAAGCAACAACCTGTTATAAATGCACTTTAAACGAAATTGTTCTATGAAATGCAGTCCGAAGACGAAATATACATCCAAAACGGAAACATGATATATGAGATGGCCAACGAAGAGTGTCGAAGGTGTTTACACACCGGGTTGCCAATCATAAACAGTAATGAACTGTTATATAATTCATCTCATTTTCATTGTGAAACATACATAGTAATATAGGACAAATAACATGTCTCTTATCTTGTTACTTTGATACCTTCAATCTTTACCAATATGTGTGACTTTTTTTTCAAAAGAAACTTGAATATATCCTTCTGATACATTAAATGCCTCTTAGGATTAAACGTGGCCATGTTACCTTAATTTGAACTCAATTTTAATGGAATTATGAATAGATATCTAAGCAATATAAGCTTCGTCAACATCTGAACAATGTGTTTTTATATGAACATTTTCAAATAACATTTAAAGAATTGTTTGTATAGGCCGTTTATTTGCTATTGAGGAAAGCCAGATAATGTTCACATCTGCCGACAAAGGACCTTTATCCTACAATTAAATCTAATGTGGATCACAATTTTACAATTTTACTTTGTCATTGATTGTAATTAATAAAAGATATTACTTTTCGTATGTTTGACTTTTGCATTGTTTAATCATCTCAAGGTTTTCTTTTTTTCAAATTTAAATAATCCAAGACCACTGAATATAGTTTATGTGCTCTTTTTACAGTTTTTTTATTCAGTTTTATCCAATGGATTATGACTGCCTTAAATGAAAAACAAATTAGTTGTTTAACATGTTTCCGGCATCAAATCAATTGTCCTATGAAGAATTCCGATTGCATATGCAATTTAGCGACCCGTCAAAACAATAGCGAGATGATACATTCAATTCAAGTCCAATAAACAACATTTCTACTTACCTTCCCATGTGACTTGGACACGCAGTCTCCCAATACACACACCCGTACTTGATACACACAACACACCGCATACATAGAAGGCCGTCCTTACATGACCCTTGCTATTTGTATGACGTTAATTTAATCAAATAAACAAACAAATAAATTGTGCCGTCATCAACATTCACTAGATTCAACAGTTGTTACAAATATACCGCTGATCACACCTACAACTAGATGACAATCTAACATTTATATTTTGTATCAAGCAAAGTCAAAACGGCGACCATTTTCAAATCGCCAGTTTGACAGGAGGGCATTAGAACGACCACCAAAAAGATGACGAAACGTGGGCTGTTTTAATTTCAACTCCAGTCCAGAAGTGAGGCGGTATTAACGAAGGTAAAAGTCAGTTAGGAAGAAAAATAAAGATTCTATCTTAAATTAAATTGCCATTTGCAACCATGAAGGAAACTCCTCACCTGTGGAAGACAGCAATCGATTACAGAACACTTACATCGATTCCATAACACTACCTGATTATAATACGAGCGTCTTATGGATCGCGTCGTCAAACCAGTATCGGTCCGATCTGTTCATATACATTACTGTCATTTTGTTATCGGTTTTGAAGAATCCGTTCTTGGCCATTGTGTTAACGATTTAAAACTATGTGCATTGTATCTCTGGAAAACATTGAAGTCGACAACCACCCATATATTTACTTTGTACGGTCAATTAAGGAATGCTGTTATGTTGGTTTGAAGGGAGATAACGCTGGCACACTACAAGGACCAACGGATATAAGGGAAGGTAGTACAAGCAATTGAAACACCTCAGTTTTATGCAGTGATTCTTTGGTATCAATAAAAATGTTTATTAATTCATGATGTAAATATGTGTTATATATTCCTTTGAATAGATATTAGAAAATTGAAAACCTTACAATATAAATTTCACAAGATTAAACATCTATAATTTTAAAACAAATTTATTTTTACATGGATAGGAAAAGGATTCAGATTTAAGACTATTTTCACACGTAAGTTTTTGTCCTGGTAAAACGGTATTGTATTGGAATCATTTGAATATGTAAAGCTATGTCGATTATGAAATCTTACATTCGATAATGTTTTATTTACGAGTTATGCAAAATACATTTAATATGACAGTGTTATCGCAATTGTTTGGTCAATTTTACACTTGTCGTATAATTTATAATTACGTTACATACTTCGCTCGGGTTCAACAATATATTTCGACTATATGAACAGGATATGTGAGCGATTAACATACGTACATACTTTTTTGTATATCTACATAAATTATATCTATCTTGAGCGACAGATCAGGCAGCTATCACATAGAAACGATTCCTTTGACAAGGATACTGATACCTATAGTGTCATTCTGTCATAGTTTATTGTCCTTCTATTACTCTTCATTGTGTAGTATGATCTTACCTTACTATATAAGTGTGATACTCAACCCCACATCTCGCTCTACTGTGATAAATCTTCTGAAGTGGTGTTTCTCGGTGGTCTGTTGTGATCGTAATGATTTAACGAGCATACACAACTCCAAGTTTCACTTTGATGTGATAAAACGTTTCGTGACTGTCCGCTGTGATATAACTGCTCCGACCATACTCACTCTGACATTTTCTTTCGTCTTATTTCGCCAGTGTTTTTTACCTTTGCAAACTTCATTTTTTTCTTTATTGAACAATTTTCATCTTGAGATAAATATACAGAAATAGTTACTTTTCATCAGACAACAAATGTGTCACTTCTCATGTCAGCAGGATTGATGAAGTTTCGCTGTAAGTATGTGACAAAAAATATACTATTAACCTTCCCAACATACGTAAATGCAGTCGTTTTCGATGTTATTACGACTGCAAAGGCACCAATTGTCCAAAGATTTTAGGTTACGGTACAGTTTCTCTGGTTTGGTTTGTTGTGGTTTAAGGATTTACATCCTGTTGACAGTGAGTGCCGTTTAAGGACAGTTTCTATAATGTGTAATATGTTGCAGCGTGCGGGGGTATGCTTTAAGAGGCTGCGGTATCTGGTAAAATTTGTCAAAAATGTAGTCTATTAGTCTTTTTTTGCGTAGCAAATACCTACATTATCTTATTTAAAAAAAACTATTCGCGCATGAACTGAACCAAGGAAAAAATGCATATGCATATCCATAATAAAAGATAACGGAGGTATATCTAAGTGAACAGCCAGACTCATTTATTGTACCATGAAATAACCGTTATGTGTTCCTTTATTTCTTTGTTTTATTTTATATGGGATTAAACAACTTTAATTTCTGTGTTAATTTCAACAACAAATTGTAAGTGACGTTACCCGTAACATAGGTCCAAATATATTTAAATATTAGTCATTTTGATTTTATCCCTATTTGATCACATTAATATTTATAACTTGATCAAATTGATTCATAGTTACGATTCTATTGAAAAATATTTTCTATTTTAGTGTGTCACGTGTGTTGTAAATATAAAGTTTTAAATATTACCTCACCGCTCTTACCGAAACAATATTTGTAAGTCTGGGGTTCAATACACTTGTATTGCTAACTGACTAAAGTTCTAAGACCATGACCCTTGCTGTTAATAGGACTTTAATATAATAAAACAAACCAAACTAATATCTTTCGTAAGATAGTACTTCATTGCCTCCTGGGGCGACATCGTGACGTCACATCCTCTCCATCATGATCTTTTGGCCTTTATAAAACGTTCAAGTATCTTCATGATATAAGGGTAGAAGAACCTTGGTTGTTTTATCATTTTGAAACTGGCTTAGCGAGTATAATATACAGGTATGTTGAAATATTGTTAAGATATAAAACGTTTTATTCATGATTTTATTGTTTGTATGTAAACGATTAAATGTAAAAAAATGCATTTCATTTAGAATATATATAAAGTGGAAGAAAAAGTCTATTTACACAATGTATCATCCCTTTTTCCCCGAATTAGTTATTTAAGGATTAACTTGAATAGATTTTTTATGTTATGGAGATATAACACAAAAATCTGAGTGTACTCTAAATAAACCGCGAAGCGGTTTATGATGAGAGTACACTCAGATTTTTGTGTTATATCTCCATAACATAAAAAAATATATTCAAATTAATCCTTATAATTCAATTTACTAAAGATAATCTCTTCAATATTCAAAATTCATTTTGGGACTCTTTTGTCTATGAAATCATTACGCCGTCATCTCAGCCAATCAGAAGCAACGTTACAAACGGCCACGACATTTTTTCCTTTATGGGCTGATAAAGTAAATTTTCAAGCCAATGAAATTACTCGTAACAAGCAAAATTGAATTATATGTGCTTATATGATAATTTACGTCTGACTTAGTACTATTTTGATAGAAAATAGGGTAATGAATGCAATGCTCGATAGGCGATTGTATAGCTTTAAAGTCTCTTGTAACATTTGTTTGATTTCTTTAAAATATCAAAAATAGTTTTAAGAGTTATATGCTAAGAGGTACGTTTTAGTTGGCGATATGGCATAATCTGTTTCCGTAAATGTTAGATAGATTTGGAAGCAAAAACCAAAGGGTTGAGCCTTAAGTCATCACATATGTATGTATGTCGCCTCCGATTTATAAGCTATACTTTTGCAGTTATCAGTAAGGATAATAAATGTATTTTTTTAGAAATGTATATCTACAAACACAATTACTCAATCACGAAATTACTAGTGTGTAATGTTTTTTTTTTAAATTTGTTTTCTATATATTTTTTTAGATAGGGGGTTGTATAGCCTACAGTCACAATATTTTGTTAATAATTCAATCATAGCTGTTTTGAAATAAGATTTTTTTATCAATTTGCGCCGATATACTATAGACACATTTAGGTATGAATCAGAAACCCTACTACATGTATATCAAACGTCTAGATATGTGCAGCTATTTTAGCCTTATAAAGCATTAGACTTTTAATCTGGTGTAATGTTTACGAGACACTATAACAATGTTGTCTAATTTAACACACTGCTCTTTTGATAATTGACAGCTAAGGACCACGCCGGATTATCATAGTAAAGCTGTGACGTGGTAGCTATGGACTCCAGACCATACATTCATGACAGTCCGTATACGTCATCCGGACTCAGTCAGAAAGACATGACGAATGTCGCTACGGGATATCAAATTTCTGTCCAGGGCCGGGCCAAAACACCTAGTGAGGAGGAATTCACACAGCGGATACAGGTTTATCAAGAACAGGGTTCTGATGTATTGGATGTCGATTCTTTGAATCATACCTTTGTAGGCGAGCGTGTCGACAGTCTAAAACAAAATGCTAGCCGATCTGTCGCTGGTTCTCATACGGGAGAGTTAGTAAATACCGAAAAATCAGGTCTAAAGTCCGATTATAAAGTAAATCTGTCCTTGCCAGATAGTCAGGACACCAACTTTAAATCAGAACTTTTTAATTTGGACGACATGGATCGTATGAAATTGTTGCATGACAATTGCGCGGTTATATCCGAAACGGAAGAAATGGAAGACGTCAATCTAATCTCAAAAGAATCTTCGTACAGCAATGGATATACTGGATGTAGTATTGTCTCGTCAACAGAACGGAGGAAAACGTGTGGATTGCTGGAAAACCTTCCACGTGAATTTAATGTAAAACGGGACAACCACGATGGGAGTGAGCGGATGACAATGAGGAGAAATTCGATGATGTCTTTCAGCAGACAGAGAGAAAGTCGTGATTCAGTGGAATCGCTGGAGTCCCGTAAAACATCTGTGGCTAGTAGCAGAAAATGTTCGTATGACCGCAATTCTGGGCCATCACTTCGCCGTGCCAGTTTTGTTGTGCCTCAGTTTCTAAAACGAGATAACAGTGTGGCAGAAAGTGATTTTAATCGAAGGACAAGCCATACTCCTGAGGTACTAGAATCGAATAAAGATCAACAGGGGATTTTGAATCTTATGAAAGATGCTTCAGCCCGTTGGAAAAAAGTTGATGTTAAATTGAACATACCTATCCAAGAAATTCGGGGTGAATCAGAAGCGGTCAGGTTTACATATCTAGAGGACGTTCAAACTGCTCTTCAGGATCTGCTAGGAACGCGAGATCCTGTTGTCATTCTCAGGTCAAGGAAAAAGACCGAGGTTCTAACATCTTCAACGGATGAAAAGTACGGGCAAGGATTAAGGGAAAGTGAAGGTAAGTATTCCCTGCCAATTCTGACAAAATTAGAATAATGATATGCAAAATAGTGAGTCTAAGTTATGATAGAAACAAATGGGACATTAGATCCCTTAAATTTAGAAAACATTTTGCCATACATAATAAGGTATGTTGTCGATAGAGCGGAGACGTGATATGCTTGTCCATCTCTAGACTTTGTTCCAGTGCAGATGACTCTGGGTTCTGTCTCCTGGCCGAGACACGTCATAGTCTGTATCAATAGAAGTGTCTGCCCCTGCTTATCGCTCCGCATAAATGTACTTGGACAATTGGTTGTGTTCGTTGTCGGTATAATGTGATAGTAGAAGTTGTGCTATTTTAAAGTCCCCACTATTTCTACGAGATAGAACACAAATGTACTACAGCCTCCCAAAACATGGACACTCACATGCAACACATTGCATACAAGGGAGGCCGTTTTTAACTGGCCTTAACTTTTAATAGACCATGATGCCTGATAAGTCAAAATGAGTCTTTACCTATACCACGTATACGCTATGTTTAATATAACGTTTGGTCGTTTGTTTGATTAATCAACGTCCTATTTATAGTAATGGTAAGACCATGTAAGGTCTGCTTCCTATTTATGTAGAATGTAGAATGTGTGAAGTGCGAGGTGCGTGTTTTAGGAGACGGCGGTATGTTCGTGTAATATGACGCAAGATATGCATGTGTATAAGAAAACGGAAATAACAGCTCATACGCGAAACACGTTCCGGCAATCTGCAAAATATAAACATTGTCCAGGTAAAGGTAAATAACACACCGTGACACTTATGCTACTTTTAACAGCATTACATATGGATTGTGAAAATGACGATAGGAGTAAACAACATTCCCTCGACTAATTTGAAATCTTTTAATTACAAATTAAACGCATATAGTGTATGCAATTATATTATAATTAAGATAAACTATAATTCAGCATTTCTGTGCTAAAATCATATTCCAATGTAGATAATATATTTTACCTAAATAAGTACCTAAACCTACGTATTCAGTGTTTTTGTATTTGAAATACAAATTATACAGACTTTATAATCATGAGCCATTTTTCAATGATGTGATATTACTATTTATAAACAGATACTCACTAAACTCGTAGTTACTTAAAAAGCGTCTATTTATATACGTTATCAGCTTTAAAGACACCTGTCATTTATACCTTTTCCTACCATTGTGTCTTTATCTACTTGTCAGATAATACAAGGAAGGTGACGTTGTTCCATACTTTGGTCGAAATATCTGACGTCATTTCCTGTTCTCTAGCGATAGGCGTTTGTGATAAATACATATGATTTCTAAAAATAATCTGACTTCTCAGACTTAGGTTTATCGATTGTTGTTCTATTATCCGGACTACCTTCTGGTGGGGAAAACCCGATAAAAATATCTTAAAAGTTTTATACAAAGCATTTAAAACATCATAAGTTAAATCACCATTGCAAAAGTCCTGTGAACCTAATTGAGATATTTAAAGACATGGCAATTTAAGTTCATGGGGAAAAAATTGAGCATACAAATAGGGTATCATTAATCTTGCACTGTTCCTCCATTTTGTTTCTTGACAAGAATATAATCCATCATGGTGCCTATGCATTGTGTATTAAGATGCATTACATGTAGAGTTCTATAGAAGATTTGAATGATAGTCTAGACATGTACAGATTGACAGCTCCAACATATATCTACTTTTTATTAGCAGTAGACAAAGATGGATGACCAATGTGTATTCAGCATGTTACCGTAGACAACCTGTCACATGTTGACGATTTACCGTAAATTCGTGTGTGGTACAGAGATACCTGAATACAATGTCCTATTGGTATGGCTATGTATCATTCGGGCACTTCTTAAAGGGGTAGTTATGTTCCCCGAAACGAAGTTTGAGGGACATCTGTAATTGTTCTTCATTACAATCATTACTTGTTATTATCGTTATAGTTTAATGATATGTCTACTTTAACACTGAGATGAGATATGTAATGAAATTAACACATACGGGGGCGTGTCTATAAATTACCAGCCTATCCGATCTCTAATAGGCCGAGACGGTCTTGATCATCATGCCGTGTTCATCTGAACAAACAATGAATATTTAGAAGAAGAAAATTCAATGCTATTATGCTCTTCTCTTGTCAGATATAAATGCTGTGAAGTAGTTTTAAACATGTTCATAACGCACTGCAATAGACATAAACCATAATTGAAACATACAAATACAATTTAATTGAATATATATAGTATTTCTTAGTAGACACAGAACGAATATACCACTGTATCCTAAAACATACAAACGATCACACAAACATTCAGATGATGCCGTCTTTGAATTGCCTTACCTGATAACAGGACGTAAGCCTTGTCAACCAATTCAAAGATGACAACAGTCCCGAATTACATCCAGACATGGTGTACATAGGGATTACTAAGGGAGATAACTACCTGTTTATGTACACCAGGAGTTATTTATCTCAATACCAAAGACATAATAGCATGATTAATAACCTAACTTCACACCGGCGTGTTTACACCAAGCCTGTCGGATATTTCGCCTACTTGGGAGTGATAAGGACTTTACGGGGTAGTCTTGACATACATGTTTCTCGTTACAATAAAATAAACATCTAAACTATTGGAACGGACAATTAAATTAAAAAAGCATGAAAAAACAAACATACCGTTCGAAAACCACATACATGTTGCATGGGAACATAAAGCCGACAAAACTATTTACATTTTGTATTTAATTCTATATATTTGCTTTGTTCCCGATCATTTGTAAAAGAGAATCTCACAACGCAGGTTTCTTTCCCTGCTCAGTGCTCATCATGCAGGTAGTAGACCAACCATTAAGCTTTGATTGTCTGCAAATGTGTACAGTAACTTTTGACTTTATTGCAATTGTGAAAGGCGACTAAATCTGGGATCTTGTTTTGATATTTTTTCTACATGCTATGTGTCCTACATCACCTCGCTGCTGCTGTACGATAGACACGTAACTATGTTGAATTCTCCTCCTGCTTTTACGCTCATGTTCGTTATGAGTAAGGTGTAACCTGGTGTGTTGTTTTGTTGACACTATGCTTATTAGAGATAACCCTGTGACAAAAAGACAAAACATTAACATACTCTTGTATATCTAAAACACACATACTCTCCACTTGCAATATATCTTAGATGTTGATTGGACTGAAGCATAATATAATTAACAAACCTACCGACTAATTAAAACTGAGGAGTCGCTGCAAGTTTTTGTATATATATATATATAGAATGTATATTTTTATCAATTCGCTATATCATATTCATAAACGATTATCAAAACATAACAATGATTGATCCTAAAAGCTGCATACAAAAACTAAATGTCATTTATCATATTAGCTACGTACTTTTATAAATAAAAAAAATCGTGAATAACAACAAATATGCCTCCATTTTGTTCATTTTCTAGAGTGACTTTTTAGCAGGTGAACCCCTATTATATACAGACACAACATAATGGAGGCTTCAAACAAACACTATTTAATCAATGTAAGGAACAAAACAAAAAATATAATCCCTCATTTGGCACATTTAAGTGACCTTATATTTATAGTATCTACGGAAGCATTGCTATCCATAATGGCATTGGTTTATTGGAGATATCATCTCCGATTAAAATAAATTGTAGTTATCACTCATTTATATTAATCGGTGTTTTAAGCTTGAATACTGTCGATGAATGTCGACACAATTAATGCGAACCGATAATATCAATTATTTGAATCAGTGAAATCATTTGTAATTTTGTCTCACGTATAGCCATCCTTTAGGGTCAATACCCTGAGTCAAGGGAGCTAACTCGTACAATCTTATCTCCTATAAACTAAACTTGTCCTCGTATGCATGTATCTTACATTCAGCCTGTACGTCTTTGGTTATATTTCCGTGGAGATCAGACATATCTTTACTCTCTATTCCTTCTGTAGAGGATCTAACATCATTCTATTCGAGTTCAAATAAACAACAATTCTAATAACTCTTGCAAACTATCTCGTTTCCGTCAAGAAATATGAAGGTACATTTATTGGTTAATTTGAAATGTAATATTATAAGACTCTTTCATATGTGGATATGAAGGATAGGGATATTCTACCAGAGGGTCACAAAATGTAGTAAAACCCGAGGCTTGCCGAGGGTTTTGCAACATTTTGTGATCCCGAGGGTAGAATATCCCTATCCTTCATAGCCACTTATGAAAGAGTATTTTTCTTTCATACCTCGACGTTTTATTGCAATTTTACAACTATAATATCCCGCCATTTTGAAATAAATTCGAAGAAATCCACGACTGGAAGTCAATTTTCCATACATGAAAAATTGTGTGATATTTTCAACACAAATTTCATTGTGTGCATCTTTTATAGTAAAACCAGTCATATTTGTGAAAAAAAATGTTTAAATTTTACCGAGGAAATAGAGATTTTGTTGACGCCGTGACGTCACGAGGCTTTATTGCATGGGTAGCCATGCAATACAGCCTCAGCCGACATGAGTGTATTGCCCTGGACCAGCCAGTATTACACTTGTAGGTATGAAAGAATATAATTATATCAGTATAACTTCAAACTCATTACATATATTAAAACAGATGCAGATATAACAAACACTGTTATCGAGGAGTAATGGTTGTAATTACAGATGGATTGGAATGGAGGCAGGGGGTTTTACTGTAAGAGTATTTGTCAAAATATAAATTCCTTCTAATTTGTAAGATAGTATTGATAGATGGCATTGTGGTGCGCTTTTTTGTAGATTAAGAATCAATATACCAACACATGCTGATGACGTAAGTGTGTACCAAGTATGTTTTATGTATGTGAATAAAAGAGTAACACTTGTCTTCTTCACTCTATTTGTTCTACACTAAAATATAAGAAACGAAATGATGTTGGGAAAACTTTCTCCTTTTAGTTATCGACAAACCACATGTTCTTATAGTGTTAAATGATACGTTTAGAACGGGACGTACTCGTGATAAGCTCAAGTGCGATGTGTTATGAGGTGAATCTGTGTTGTCTTAAATCGGTTGGTTGTGAATTGTGGTGCTTTGTAAAATGTGAACTTATAAAATTAGAAAGAACAAAAATATTTATTTCAAAATCAATGCAGAGTTTTAATAGAAGACCTCGAATTGATACCATTCATTCGGGTCTGATGAAGTAATCCAGTCATATATTTTACGATCAATGCTGTTTTGGGTAGACAATTAACCTCGAGAAAAGCTAATATCACATCATACATTTTACATTTGTGTGTCAGATGTGAAGACACTTATGTACATGTATGGCTTCACATGTGATACACATACGTAATAACAATTCTTAAGAAATGCAATTCCTACAAATACTTAAAAGTATATTTAAAAGATGGTGTTTCCAGCGAAAACAAAAGTACAAAAGTAAAGTATTATATTCATATAAAAGGAATGGGAAGAGAGAATGCTTCGTTATCGTGGTTGTGTTAGATTTATTGACAATAATTCCTACCTATCGAGAATCAGGTGTTTTCTGGAGACACGTGCTCCGGTGATTTAAAATAGTTCAAACATGTATTTTTGTGTTGGTTTCAGTAAACAAGTCATGTACCATACTATTTTGATATCTTATAAAACAACCAGAATAACAAATTCAGACATAATATACATTCAAATGTCCGTAAACCACATTATAATAGACCAATTTGTATGTACTATTAGATAGTCATATCCCGAATCCTACTTATCACGTGTGGGTTTCAGTTTCTATTTATGACATCGTAATTGTTGTGTTTACTACTTGTCCACAAGACAAAGTACATGTAAGCTGTCACCTATATTCTCACGTTGATAATGTGTTGCCTTCAGATACCTTGGCATCCCAAAACTTTCTACAAATTTAAAATACAAAAATGGCGCCAGTGGCACTTTACGATATGCAGCGGTTTAGACACTTTGATAAAATAAATCACTCAATTTCATTACTGTCTTACAGGTAGGGCGTTAGAATTTTACCGGATGGTTCTATTGCAAAGGTCGACTGATAGGAACTTATCTTACATCTCCCTTGACATCGTCTTACATTTGGCCTTTTTTGACCGTTCGCCCCCATGAGGTAGGCTCTGGGTTCTGTCCCCTGGCCGAGACACACCAAAGTCTATAAAAGTGGTTATGTTTGTTCTGATCAGTGCTCAGCATTAAGGAAGCGGGACGACTGCTTCGCCTGTTGTCAGTATAATGCGACGGATAGATAGGACACAGTAACATACATTTATTTGATTGTTTGTTTGAATTTTAAGGCACATCGACTACTAAGATCATTTAAAGTATCGCATTAGATTTAAAGATCAAAATAGAAAATAAATAATTACTGCATCTAAAATAACAGGATGAGTCATAGACATTTAAGACCTAAAACACAGATGGTACATTTTATTTTTATAAAAAAAACAGTTTTGGATAAAATAGATTTGACTTGAACATATGAGAAACTAGTGCACAATGTTGCATATCGCAAAACTTAGTATCAAACAGTTTGATAACAGTAAACTTAATTTTACTTTTGAGTTTTAAAGACAACTTGGTTCAAAATTTACAACTTGGTTCAATATATATATATTATATATATATATGGTGTGCGTATGAATAAAATGAACAAATCCAATAATACAAAGGAGAAAACTCTGAGTTCCACTATACACGAAGACAGAACACTAATATACCGGAGTCTCTCAATACACACTACTAAACTACATACATGCTTCACATCGCATTCATAGGAGGCTGTCCTTATTGACCCTGGCTATTATTAGGACGTTAATTTAATTAAACAAAAAACCACACTATGGCAATAATCAATACATTGATAAAAACTAAGTATAAAAAGTTCCAACGCTTGAAATAGACAGATTCAGATAACAAAAAAAAACTTTGTACGGAACGTCTTGGTTGAACTAATACCTTACGGTATGTCTGCTATCTGTATATGATGAAGCACTTGCCACTAATTGTTATAGCGGCAATGAGATTTATTGCTCGATTATTAATAGACGACCCTCGAAACGTGTTGTGTTTATAATTTGTTCGAGACAAAGTGTGTAGCATCGTTATAGAATTCGGCACTATGCCTTGATAACGGTACAAAAATATACCAGAAGTGTTCATTGAGTTATTAGGGTAAAAAGATAACAAAAAATGAAACACTGTGTTTTGGAAAATCTGTCATTCATTATTCCTCGTATTATTATTGAACGTTATTTAGGATGTTGAGCTCTGGGCAGAGAAAAGACAAGTTTGTGAAAGACCGATGATACGGACGTAGAATTTAGACAATAATAGCCGGCGACAGAGGTGACCTTCAACATTGACATGCGATAGGCAATGTTGCAATTGATTACCTCTTGACTGAGTGGATACAGAGCAGGTGGATGCTGGACAGATCGACAATATAGGATATAATTGGCTGCTTAATAATCCCTGTTGACCACGTGACATTCTTACTTCGATATAGCATTTGTTTAGATTAGTAAGAGGATTAGTGTGATTATAGTAAACTTTCAGAATACTGTTTCCGACTAGTTCTATGAGCAAGGACATCAACGATGAGTGAACAGGCGCGACATTGCACGCGGATATATATCGGAAACGACGTCGTGAATTATATAACGCGTCTAAACTACATAAACGGTAACGGTAGGTGTTTCATCTTATTGACGAATGTATATTAATTATTTATGTAAGAATCTCTGGGTATCGTGAAATGTATGTGTTGGTGTTGATTTCGTTATATATGTTTATATATTAGTATTTCCGATATATGTTGTATAACATTATTTTCTGTTAATATGTATTTGAATTGGCATTGCAGTCTCGGATAGTTTTCAGACTTTTGCGACTGATGTTAAAACGTCTTCTACAAAATAATTTCAGTTCATTTCGGATAAAATGATGTTGGATTCTTATGCTGGATCATTGTGCTATTTTTGCATGCTCACTTGTGAAAACCAAAATCTAATGTTCGCTTTTACTAGGAAAAATACACGTAAAAGCACAAAACGTAGGAGACAATCAGACTATCTACACCTTTGTTTTTTCGCCTTTCAAACGCATGTTTTTGTTTTTATAGTCACGCATATTATAACAAACAAAACTGCAATACAGAGCTAACGATTACATGATTTCAAGTCATTGGTAAAAGGTATTTCAATGTAATATTGATGTGGTATTGTGTATTTTATCATCCATAAATGCTGTATTGATGTACTGAAGTATGTTGCCCGTTTATGCATTGAGCAATAGTTAATCATCGTAAACTATAATTTGTATTACATCAGTATGCAGGTTATCCATTTCACTCCGTCGACTAAAATTTAACCAATCAATCATTCGTCAAAATTGCATATCTATTCATTATATATTTTCATAAAAATATGTCGGGCCTACCTTCTAATACCTTTGATGCCTAGGCTGTGGTTCACTGTGAAGGGGAAAAAAACCAGACAGAGTATGTCCTGGTATAACGTTCAGTAATGAATTCAGTAAGTTTAACACAACATAAGACATGCCGAATAGTAAACAATTGTAAATTAACTATACGTACACATACGGCCGGTAAGTAATTCTGGCTTCTTATATATAGCTAACGTGTGTATACATTCATTTATAAGTTATGCCAGCCTTGTATTTATAAGCATATATTGTATAGGATGATTCCATAGCTTATAAATTTAGACAACCGATGTTGGACATACCTATATGGATGTTTATGTAGATATATATATAGATATAAATGCTATCTTCAATAGTAACCCCTAGGGTATATTTCAAACGTCCTAGTTTTTAGATGGCGTTCTGGCGGTAGATTACTTAGTATGATTTTTATTTATTTACTCTTAACGGAGATTGATAACATCACTAGATCGCATATCCTTATATAAAAACTAATTTGGTTTGATTGATTTGGACTGCGAATTTTTATTTTCATGTGATTAAGTATGAGGGAGTCTTATCACTTCAGAAAATTCATAGACGACGGTATAAAATTATACTTTTAATTCGTTAGTAAAATTCCACACATTATTAAATGGATATTGTTGATAGACTGTTTATATCAGGAAATTAAGGATAAAAATAGACCATATTTGTAGACAATCTGACTACTTTTGGTCGCATTCAGTTGGGACAAACAATAAATGACATCACAACGTTCTAAAACTGGAACACTTATATTATACATATGTACTCTTGCTCCACTGTTTTACTAAACGTGCTTTCCACAGTTTGTATTTACGTTACAAACTTGTGACAAATGATGATCGGCGGATAATGATAGTTTAGGATTGATTTTCGGAAATGTGTGATTTAACCCCTGACTCGAATACATTGGAGTGATATCAAATATAACAATGTATCACATGAAATCTTTCTTGTTTTCACACATGCTGCAGAACTTAAGACTTTATTGTATATGATAAATGTGAAATTGGTAAAAATTACCAGCAACTAATATTTCTATACACGACAACATTTGAAAAGTCAGAAAACGAAAGAAAGCACTCCTAGAAATTAAATATTATAATATAAAGAGGCTAACGGTCATTAGTGTTGTTATAACTCGCCTTTCACCTAGCCGGCCGAGGTTCGATTCCCGGCACGGACGTGAAAAGGTTAGGGGTCACCTACCCTTTCCATGGGTTTTCTCCGGGCACTCCGGTTTCCTCCCATACTAATATCCCTTGCGCGCTTACATCCGAGCCATCGAGAGTGATTTACATAAGTTGTATAACTTGTTTCGTAATCGATGTAAAATAAATAAAGTTTATATTTAACTGCTATATGTACATAATTGTTAAAGGTACGTTGTGCATTTAGCAGTTGATGTTTGGATGATGACTATTCACATAATGAGCACTGTTGTTGCCTTTGCGATATAGCAAAGGTACATTAAGTAAATGTTTGATATGTTAAGTCATCGCAAGGCTCCTTTACATACGATTTAGGTAAATATATACTTCTATACTGTCTCACATAGAACTGTTACGTTTGATGTGAGCTTGTTTGTACTTACTGCAAGATGTCGGTGAAATCATAAAAATCCCATGAATTGTACAAATACTTCGGTATCTATATATATCTATCTATGATAGACGTATCGGCTTTGAGGGGAATCATTCTTTTAAGATATGCGGGGGAGGGAAACGAAAGCTAAAGTGAGGACGAACATATTTCATCGTTTAATCGAATTTAGATGTGGTATGCTAGATGAATGTTCTATCAGTTTAGGTTTAGCTCAATGGAGTAACAAATTAGATAAATGAAAATAAATCAATGAATTAACCTCTTTCCAAAATTAGATATTTTAAGTTATTCAAGTTATTAAGCAGTTAATTTGATGCATCTATATAGCCATTTTTTTGGATTCCAATATACATTTATTATACTAATGTATGTCAATACGTTCATGTGTTGAAGTATTACTACCTAGATATAGGGTATAATATACATTTACTAAATACTATATGAAACATTAATGTTTGTAATATAAATGTTAATATCAATGTTTTCCGATTGGGACGTACATATATATAGTCAGTAACAGCCATTCATAAATACATAGAGAACGTGTGTGTCGACCTGGTATAAGGAGCTTAACATACAGGTAGGGTGCTGTTAATCTCATTTTTTCTTGCTAACGTCTTCCTTGACACAACCTCACTTTTAGCCTTTAGTTGAGCGCTCACCTGTCATCTGAGACTGAGACTCACCATGACCGTTGAAAGTGGTAGTTTCTGTTGCTTAGCATTCAGCATAAAATGAGTGGGACGACTGGTTTGCCCGGTATCATTTGAATGTGACCGGGTGGGTTGTGACGGCCTGCTTCAGACTCACTGAGCCATTTAACTTTTCTATTTTGATAATTTGAGATTGATATATATCACCTTAAACACGTTAGATAAACAGGTCGATGTACATGTACTGTGTATGCATTTCCTGACTCGTACAGGAAATGAAAATATCGATGTAAAAAGAAAAAGGGGAGAACAGCATTGATAAAATATAAACATGATGAACAAAAATGCAAATCAATCATTCAATTAGTTATTCAGTATTCAAAGCCTCCAGAGTACATACCGGACACACATAAAATATGTATCACATTTACAAAATATACATGCAATTGTTCATAATATGTCATCGTCAAATATTAACTTAATGTTATAAATGTTATTGCTATCAGTCCAATATCCAATAGATACATTAATATATAATTTCATTTTTTCATATTTTCAAGCGTTCAGTAATATGTCTCTGATATTGTTTGTACACAAAATGTAACTAAGGTAACAACAAAATAATATACCACTACAATGTTGTGCCATACAATAGATACAATGTACTGTGCACTAAAACACAAAAAGATATTTCGTTGAAAACAGTTTGATTCTTATTTCCTGTTTTCGCTATCTGCATTATTTATTCTCTGTACAATACATTCAAACAATCTGCTGCAGGTACGGTAATACATGGTTACTTAGGATAACTACTGTAATGTAGACATCAATCTACCTGATGTTAACAATCAACATGTCTATTTTGAGTTAGGTTGCTATTTGTGTCCGCACATAACATATATTTATCTCATCGTATGCTCTGTTTTTATTCATTTAAATTAATTAGAATATTACACAGAACAATTAATCATGCAGACATACGACTTCATCGATCGACGAAGGCAGAAATACTTTAAATACTTTTGCATAAATTTCTGAATATAGATACAGTCACAAAGTATTATTAATATAGCCACGCCCACCCAGCGTTGGTATAGCGATAGCAAACATGACACGCCCACATGTGCACAAGTGTATATTTACAAGTATTTACTAGCAGGGTGGGTATTCTCTACAGTCTGAGCATGTGACATCTATCCTATTCATATACCGACACGGGGACTTGCTTCTCTACGATATAGTTTTTACAGTGAGTATTATCTGCAATATTCTTGTAATAAAAGATTCACGAATACATACTTAGAATTTTAGAGCTATTATGACTACGTGAGATGTAATGTTATTAAAAAAAATGAGGAAAACATGAAAACCGACGGTACAAACTCACAAAATAGAAAATGTCATTTTTTTAAATTCACGCGTTGAATCACATTTCCGTGATATATGTTGGCAATCACATTACCAAAATGTATTATTGGAATATATACTCACCATTGTTGATATGTTTATCGTTAGCCTTCTAAATATAGATGGTGGTGTACAAAGATTTGTTGTAGTATTTCATAATTTTGATACCCGGTATTCTGTTTTCTATAACTAACCCAAGAAAACTTAGATTCGGTCAGGGACGCTTATTAACAGGAATATTTATTATCGTTCTATGCGATTCTCCAGCAAACATTCTTTTAAACAATGATTCCAAAACACCAGTATTTGATTTTAACTATTTTATATCGACAAGTATTTTAACACACATAATTGCATGCATCATATTATTCTTTGAATACAAACAAAGGATTACAGTTACTAATAATCTAAGAAGAACTGTAGACATAATTTGTTCATATGCGCATTTCCGAGCCGAGTGATGTTTATAAGGTTATTCAAATGAACACAATAAATACTTATTAAATATTTGGCAAAACACTCAATGCAATGTATAGTTGTAATAAATATGAGACTTGTTGGAATCGACGTCAAATTAAGCGATTGTATGATAATAATTCTGGCACCATTGTAAAGCTCTGCTGTGTATCTAAGTGTTTTTTAACATCAACAAGACGCCTACGTGATAGAGGTGACTCTAAAACACCCAAACGATCATGATGTGAATGCATTTTTTTAATATTTGTAACACGCTTGTAATTATTTTTCCGAGGCTCTGTGATTCTGTAAAATCGCTTTGTAATTTCTGAATAACAACCAATTATTCTGGTGTAAAGAGAGCATTCTATCTATCCTGCTGGGTAATGTACCAAACATTTAAGGGTTGGTAGGAATTGTTGTTATGTAATTACAGGTACACGACTATGTGTTCAGACATAATTGTACTTATATCTCCCATCCTGTCTTCGTGTGTGTTGTCAGGATACTGTAAAAATGCAATCCTTTTTATTTGTTAAGGACTGGAGATAATTTGTTTTATTGTTCTTCAAACCAAACAAAATGTTGGGATTGTTTTTGTTATTCTTTATATTTTTGTTTGTTTGTGTGTATTACTTCAATTCCGAATAAAGAGATTCGTAAAGTGTTCCTCGATTTCCGAGGTACGAGGTGTTTCGCTAGCATTCACCAATTTACCCAGTGTATGGGCGTTTATATAGTTCGAATACTCGGATACCATTTTACTGGTCCTGTAGAAAATGATCAAAGTAATATTTGTTTACCTATATGTTTACATCCCAACTTTACCTTTTAACGATTTTTTCGTTCTGTTATTATTAAAGATGCTTTAGTCAGTAGATTGGCTGGTATGGGAAGTCTTGTGAATCATTTCATATCACGCGTTCCCACTTAAGCTCCAACAATATAAAAGTTCATACCTATTTATCCAAACACATCTGTACCTGTAATATTCCGTGTAGTTTATTAGTGTTGTGCTCCATGTATTTGATCTGTAGAGATAATGGCTAGTCTCAGCTGTTTAAAGACACGGCTCTAACATAAAGCACTGGCTTTAGGAGCTTACCCGTTTAATGTTATCTAGGGTTAAAAGTTCTTCTAATTTTAAACCAGTTTGTTTCAATTATAAATATTTGAAAACTACAAGAGAGCACAGAGAGATATGCTAGGTATTACACCTGAGCTTTTTGTCTGCTCTGACACTCAGTAATCTGTGAATTTATGACCAACCTGCTTTACATACTAATGTAACAGATTACCAGTTCATGTGCTTATTTAGTAAATGCATTTATTGTACTATCATTTTAAGCATAACATTCATTCCGTAAATATACATGTATTATAGACAGGACGATACATGTGTATTTCATACAGTTATACTTGAATACATCATGAATGGTTTTCTTTGAACGGGATCTAGATTTCCTCATTATCTAACGCAGTGCAAAGTCTTGCTCTAAATACTTAATAAAGGTCGCCTTTTGTATATTGATATAAATCATAAAGGTCGCCTTTTGTATATTGATATAAATTCATATACATCAGCTAAATTTGTATGAGTGATTACATCTATATTTATTACTTCAAAAAAGCCATGTATTGAGTACATGTAGGTTATATATGTTAGTTATATTGTAATTAGATACAGTGTATCGCAATGAATGGATCATCTATTAAGGATTAACTTTAATAGATTTTTAATGTTATGGAGATATAACACAAAAAATCTGAGTGTACTCTAAATAAACCGCGAAGCGGTTTATGATGAGAGTACACGCAGGTTTTTGTTTTATATCTCCATAACATAAAAAATATATTCAAATTAATCCTTATAATTCAATTTATTAAAGGTAATTCTTCAATTCTAGAAATTCATTTTGGGACTATTTTGTATATGCAGTCATAACGCCGTCATCTCAGCCAATCAGAAGCAACGTCGCAAACGGCGACGCCATTTTTTCCTTTATGGGTTGATAAAGTAAATATTGAAGCCAATGAAAATGCCCGCAACAAGCAAAATTGAATTATTACTAAATAAAGCAAGTTGCATGTACCTATATAAATCCTCTTTTTTGTACCTGCGAAATTCAAACTCCCAGTTACGTGCCGTTCCAAGGGTCATTAAGTGCTTACTTTCAGCAATTTAAGTTAAATTCAGCATATTCATACATTCATAGATTGCAAATTATATACGTAGCTGCATTAAGTGTAATTTGGGATATTTTGTAACAACATTATACAACCATACTAAGTACCTGCAGAATTTATAGAACTAAACACAAATACTTCTTTAATGTTCCATTTTTATTTATGTATATAAGCTTTAGGCAATATAACAATATAAAGTACCATCTTTATCTGTGAAAGACTTTTGATATAAATATTTTGTCTAATAAATTCTAAACTTAGATCATTGTGCTTAAAATTCACTTTACTGGGTATTAAGGCCAGAGTGTATGTTAATTTAGAGTATCTGGACCTAGATTTACCAGATCAGTCGGATAAAAATCTAATATCAAAGCGAGCTATATGTGATATGAGATTCTAGAACTTACCTTTTCTACATTTATTACCTGCTGGTGCACAAAATTGTGTCGGCAATGTCTGATATTAGATTCCAAAGAATTAATGCAATACTTTGGAGGTTATTAGCAGCAAAACAAGCATTTAATATATCATTTCAATAACTAATAACTAGGCATTTTTTGCATCGAGTTAGAACTAAGAAAACGCAACGTAAACAGTGGTAATTAAATGTGGAAGATAGGATAAAATCCAGTCGTTTAAGGTCGCAGATACAGGGACAAGAGGGGAGGACTTTAACGTAGAGTTCACCCATTTTATTTCGGAGCTAACCTCATTTAAAAAGACTTCCTGACTATACATGATTAGCTCATCGACATAACATAATTAGATTATAATGCATTACATTGAAAAAAAATCACCGTTATATTTCATTTGGCGTGATTAAAAAGACAAGATAACATATAATTTATTTCGGGTCTAGTCGGTATGTTCTGACAAATGCACTTTTTATCTGAGTTTTTACAGAAAAAGAGAGAAGTGTACACGTAGCAAAATTTTTATACATGCTTCTCATGACAATGTGATAACGCTTCTAAACAGGTTTTCAACCTTTCCTAAAATAAAACATAGAATAGCACGGTACATTGCGATGCGCTATGTATGACGTCAATTACAAAATTGTATAGATACCCAGATATTTGACACAGACAAATCCAAAGATTTTAGTGTGAAGGTAACACAGGAATACTATCTGAGGTAATATCAATATCACGATAATTTTTATTATTTTTGTTTTATTCCAGCCATATATTACATGATTTTTTACGACCTCAAATATTTATTAATTAAGATTTTATATTTAATTTCAGTTGACGATTCCAATTCATTGGATACTGGAAAACGACGATTAAAAGAGAAAATGGCTCCGCAAAGTAAGTAAATGAAAAAATCCTTGCTCATCCAATGTTCCAAGAGTAATTACAATAAATTCATAATCATAATTTTGGTTGATCACGGATTTTTATGTTTTTTTTTTCGAAAGCATGAAGTATAACTTTCGGTACTTGCTTTTGATGTTTTGTGTTAACATCTATTCTGCCCCCAAATGGGATACTATATGGGTGTTAAAGTTTTATATTTTCTCCCTTTTTTCTTGGTTATTCTGTTCATTATACTATTAGGATGGTTTCTTAATATTATTTTTTGTAACGGTATATCATTTTATATTTTATTTTTCAGACGAAATATCCAACAACAATGGTATGAGACGCCTGTCAATCAGTGACGTCATTAATACTATGAAGTCACAACCTGACAACTACCAGAGACAAATAGAGGCCTGTGTAGACATGGCCAGGTTCGCTGATGATGGTCAGTACAGTTTTACTGTTCGTATCGTGTTTATTTAAGGATTAACTTGAATAGATTTTTTATGTTATGGAGCGAAGCGGTTTATTATGAGAGTACACTCAGATTTGTGTGTTATATCTCCATAACATAAAAAATCTATATAAATTAATCCTTATAATTCAATTTACTAAAGATAATCTCTTTAATATTCAAAATTCATTTTGGGACTCTTTTGTCTATGAAATCATTACGCCGTCATCTCAGCCAATCAGAAGCAACGTTACAAACGGCCACGCCATTTTTTTCCTTTATGGGCTGATAAAGTAAATTTTAAGCCAATGAACATGCTCGTAACAATCAAAATTGAATAATTGTTCGATCACGATAAGTTATAGCTACACTATCTTATAAACAGTGTCATGGAAGAGTGGTATACTCTTGCCATTACTCCGTGACGGCAACATAAAAATTAGCATTTACATATAATTTGATCATTTGACAATATGATATTTTGAAATACTGTAGCAATACCTAATACCGTAGCAAGTATACGACATATTTTGATGTTTATTACGGTTTGTCCCTATCAGTGTCTATGGGACATTTGGGGTGTTTGTCTAGGGAAGTTCATTTATAGCGCTTTTTATCTAAACTTCTAAATAGGGTTGCTTGTGTTAGGGTTTGTATCGAATAATTCTCAGAATAATACGAACTTTATTTTTATGTGTACAATTACAGATGACATCGAAGTTTTGATAAAGAAACAGGAAGCTATATCCTTTATAATGACAGCCATGTCTAAGTTTATGGACAAAACGGAACTCCTCCTTGCTGCTTGCAAAACACTTGTTGCTTTGTCTGCAAATTCAGGTAAGCATGGAAAATGTTAGCATTTATAATAGAATTTAAACACGTTTGTTCCAATTTAATGTAGACAGTAGCTAGAGTTGGGTGTTTTTTCTTTGGGGTAAATCCGGGTGTCCTCCACCTGCCGAGTACGTTCACAAATGAAGTTGCGTTAACGTATTATTATCATTCTTTGCACTTGTTGTGTCAATATGTTCCGTCTTTTACAGAGGCTAGTTGTGTACAAATGTGTCGAGAAAACGGGACCACTATCCTACTACAGGTGGTACACACCCACGGAGACAACACTCCATTATTAATATTTGTCCTGGAAATTCTCGGTAACATCTCACTCACAGGTAAATAAACATAGACAGATTTTTTTCGAAACCTTCATAGTTTTAACCCACATATTTTCTTATTCATATTCTGCTGCGGAAGTATCAAGGTCTGTTTTCTACATATACTTTGTTCTTCAAACGCTTTGGCCATAAATGACCTTAAATGTCGATGAGTCATAAAACTCAAACAAAAAAAATTCAAATACTTAGAATATATCGATAGGCTTGGAGGGTAATACAAATTCCCTTACCACAATATTTTACAAAGTAGAACTACTTAATTTTAGATATTTCGACTTTGTTTATTAGTGTTCATATATTCGTTCATTTAATTGCATCCCCTAACAAAACCTGGGTTTCTTGTTACAGAGGAACTTTCAGAAGAAATTGTCAGCAAAGCTGGTCATTCCGAAATCCTTGCAAAGATGTCATGCCAAAGAAATGATTACAACGTAGCCAGGCTTTGCTGTTTTATTCTTGGCAATCTTGTCAATAAAGGTGAGTAACAAATATTTATCATAATTATGTTAAAATTGGAAAGTTATAGTTGTTCATATGAATTTTTTTTTCAATTTGACGGAATGACGGAATATCTATATATCACTGAGTATTCCGTCGAACGGAACTACTAATCTCAATTTCGTTGTAGTTTGTAGTTCCAAGTTCCATTTTTCCAGATTGTGAAACTGATGTCTGGTTTTAAAGTCTCCATATTTTAAAAAGAAAATAGTGTTTTGCCCTTTCAAGGTGCAGTGAATATAAATTTTTCAAATAATTATTTATATATCTATTTATTTTTCAGTTGACGTTGCACAATCCATCATGTTTGTCGGTGGGGTCCACTGCATCATAGAAGCTCTCCGAATTTTCCCGAGAAATGCCGAAGTGTTGGAGAACGGCTGTCGTGCACTCGGCTGTTTTTCTGCCCACGGTAATTAGCGAATATTGTGAAAAGTGAATGAACCTTGTTGTTGACATTGACATTTAGCATTTCACTATCCGGCGATTGGGTTATATATTTCACATCTGTTTCTTTCCAGACGAAATTTGCATGGATGTTGTTAACGCTGGCGCGGTGGAAGCAGTTTTAGTTGCCATGGCATCGGCACCTGAAGTTGATACACTACAGGAATGTGGATGCTGGGCCCTAGCATGCCTTACCAAATTTGGTATATATACATTAACTGATGTCTACCCATTGTCCATCTTAATTTCTTTAAAATTTAATCTTACAAAGAATTTTACACCCTATTTGCGATTAAAAATTTCACATTTTTACTGCTGGATGTTGAATATTTTCATTTTGAATAGTAGTTGCAAATACTTAACTACCGTAACAAAATATTTAGGTTTTGTCACAAAACAAATGTCGTTTGTTACATCATTGGAATATGAGTTTGCACTACTTTTCAATGTCGTCGATAAAGCGTCATATCCCCAACTATGGTATACGATCATTTATTGGCGGACTACTGCACAATTCTGATCGAGTTACGTAGATATGGTCTTACTTTATCCTTATCTAAGCAGATATAATGCAACATGATTTGTACATAGCATGTACTTGAGTCACATTATCTCTAACTACATTTAAATTCCTAGAGATTAAACTACCAATGTCTTAAATCCCCATAGGTTTACCTGGTGTAGCTATATGTCTTACTCATAAAGATAAACAGTTCATGAGGATAAATATGATTTATCATTAACAAATAAAATGATTGTGGGGTTGATACTGTTGCTATCTGCATTACGTGATTGAGAAACAGTCCTTAGGATTTAAGTCAGTTACGTCATACTAAAGGTACAAATTGTGCGATGGGCCTACATAGATTTATGTCCATAACGTGTTTGTGTATCTAGGAAACAAGATCAATTTTCCACGGAGCACCATATTGATTTTTATTAAGATAGATATTTGTTGAATAAGTCATCAGCTTGACTGATATTTGCTATTTTAATGTTTATTAAGTTTTAAATGATATGTCCCCAATATTATTTTAGAGGAGTCTTGCGTGAACGTTTGCAAAGTCGATGGTATAAACACTATAGCGACAACTCTAGAGAGGTTCCCCAATGAGGAGGCATTACAGGAATACGGCTGCTGGATACTTAGTAACATAGCCGCCCACGGTAAGTTTGGTCAGACTAAAGGAGAGTGTGTCTCATTGTGATATGTGGAAAATTTCTAATTTCTAATCTATTTCCTAATGAGTGAATTTCATGCGTGCCTAGTATGCTAAAAACGTGTCAACCTGTCGCTGTATCTATGTAAATCGAGCTTATTTGAAAAACCAACTACTATTTTATAGACTTAACATTACGCAACGAAAAACCGTCGTTACTGACAGAGACAGACATGAAGCTGCGACTTCCATGAAGTTTACCACACAGAAAACTGTTGTATTCTTTGCAATTCCATAATCCCGTCGACATGATTGGTAGTACTCGTTCTAATTTGATGAAAATACTGCTTATATTATTGAAAATGACGCACAATGAATTGTTTTCATGATATATGTGCCATTCAAATATCTTATAATACACGCATGTATCTATATTACAGAACAAACACTCCATCACGTTGTGAAGCACCGGGTTCTCCGTGTTGTCACGGATATGATTGACCATTTCCCGGACAACTTAGAGATACAGCAGCAGGTCTTCTTCGCCATTGGTCAAATCGTAATGACATCAGGTAAGTGTTTATGTTCCAAACTGATAGCATTCAAGCTCTTATAATATAACCGATCCGATCCATGTTTTGCGTTTTTTTTTTTTTTGAGAATCGAATTTTAAATAAGTGTGATAATTCTTATAATTCCTTATCTATCAAAATATTCACATTACATTTATGTTTCATTGCTTTTATTATGCAGGTGAAATGCAGGAACGCCTCGTAAAAAGTGGAGGTGTTCGATCTGTTGTGAATATCATGACGTCTTTTCCGGATAGTCCCGAACTACAAGAACATGGTTGTCGCATCCTGGGCAATGTGGCAGTGAATGGTACGGAATACATTATCATAGTAATCAATGTACTTATTGTAGAATTTCTTTTTATTGCAAACATTTAAATTCAAACTATGGAATTATTGTTGAAAGCATATTATATCAGAATTGTATATTGCATCTCTTGTTCCATACCTTTTTACATAAAAATTATGATGGATATCATCAGTATTAATTTATTTTGTAGAGCAACTTCGGAAATTGATAGAGACGGATGGGGGATCGAAGGCTGTAGTGTCCGCCATGCTTACACACGACCGTCACGAACAGATACAAACCTACGGGTGTATGGCGTTAACGAATATCACAGCAGACGGTAGGTCAGCCTTGTTAATGACGAAATAATAAGCAGACCATTGTATACATTACCTAGTCATGGCGCTGCGCACTAAAGCTGTTTTAGAGAAAATTGTTTCAACATGTTCACACAAATAAACGAAATGAAAACAATTTTAAGTAACGGAAAACGTCATACTTAAATGAGATAGCGCAATAAAAAGTATAAAAGGAACAGGATTTCCTGTATTGCAAGTAGACACAGCTCGAATATACCACAGCCTCCCAAAGACATTAAGACATCCACACACCACAATACGTTGCACACATGAGAGACCGTCCTAAAATAACCCTGAATGTTAAAAGGACGTGAAACCTAATAAACAAATCCATCTATACACACCCACGAATTTTCGGATATTTTGCAACATTGATTGGTAACTTAACATGTTACGTTTAGTTATCAATTCGCATTTAATTACGCTGAATTATATATCTAGATAATAGGAAAAGCTGAAAGGTTCATTTAAATATATAAACTATCTAAACAATGGCTTGTTTATAGGTGTCTTTCATATGAGAAAAACATTTCTGGTCGATTTCTGTAATAATTTGTGGTGATTGTTTCTACAGTGCCTGAAAATAAGAATAGGGTAGCTGCTAATTCCGGCTTGTCAGCAGTGTTGGCAGCCTTGACAGAGATGATAACCAATACAGACATAATACTGTGTGGGCTGAAGACTTTATGTAATCTGATTGGTGGAGGTGAGTCATGTGTCTTTATTTCAAATCGCAATGTCCAGTGTTTGCTTGCCCATCTATAAAATCTGACTAGACAGGACAAAGCTGGCTATATTATTTTAATTTCATTATTTCAGCAAGTACCGTATCGTACAAAATAACCCTACATTTAATTAATACATATACAACGATATACTGGGGACTCAATTATAAGAACAAAGAAATTATGTAAAGTATTATATAAAAGAATGCACATTCGGCACTGACACCGTTATTTAGACGTACCTGAAACATTCGGGTCAGAACATATTCGCAAAGGTAGAAATTTGTAGCAATGTACCAACCTGAAACCAATAACCAATTATGATGTAATCTTAATTACGATATCTTTCTTGCTTTTGTTGCTACACATATGTTAATGTCTGCTATTCAGCCATTTTAATACTGGACGGTAGTTTTTAGAAATAATTGTATAAACGCGAATTCATTATTTGATACATCATACATTACTTTCATGTTGTAGATGATTCTAGTTACTATTTCATTGAGGAGGACGGTTTGGAGATTATGGAAACTGTTATATCTCGCTACAGTAAGCGAACAGATATCAACAACTATGTCTGTCGTATTCTTGCCAACGTCCCGCTGGCTCCCGGTACGTAACGGTATTTGAATCAACACTCATTCACCAGAAAATATTCAATCAAAAAAAAAAAATATCAAACCACACACATTAAATTGAAAATATCAATTAAAATTAATTGATTTAGCTTAAATGCACTCTTGTCGTAATATTTTTTCGTTGATGCTGTGCTGTCGCAATTGTATTCCTTATACCGTTTGTTACATACAAATGTACAATTCTGGTCTTAAATAACAATTGATTTACGTGTTTCATGGTAATAACAATGGCTTTACATGTTTCAGGGTTAGCTGAAACATATTTAGACGCGACGTTGGACGTCATTAACACGGCGATAGTCCGATTTCCTGGATACAGTGATCTGCGTCTTTCACTTTGTCACTTTTACGAAAACCTTGTCCTGACAGGTGTGTGTCATTATATATTGGAAAGCGCTTGGTAGATAATTGGCTCAGACGATTTTAGAGGTGTCAATAATATTAAAAGACGTAATATGAAAACTGTATATCAGGGAACTTTCGTTGTTTTCTTCGTTTCTAGTTTTTATGTGAATTTTATTTTTTCATTTTATTTAACATGCCATTATAATCATTGTTGCCTTAGCGTACGTACGTTTCTACCAACAAAATGACCAATCAATTCAATCTCGAAAGAAAGTATCCGACTGAATCATTCATACAAGTACATATGTAGATCCTTCAAAGATGTATATAGCCTAATAAACACGCTGATTGTGTGTTGATTGGTACTATTTACAGATGGCGGTCGGCTAAAGTTTTACAAAGGAAAGCATTTAGACAGGTTGTCGGATACCATGACAGTATTTAAAGATGACAAGGCAGTACAGATGTCGGGCTGTAAAATCATAGCTGCTATCTCCATGGGTAAGTTCAGTAAAACATGCATATGCATATAAGATTTGCTTGTGTGTGACAAATGATTAAGAACAGTTATTTGCATTAATTCATTAAAGTACACACTAACAGACAACGTACCACGTTAAGTCATATTAATTTTACCATCATATTATCTTGCCGACAGACGTTATTTTCACGGGTCAAGTTTGCCGAGATTTCACGGACCAAGATTGTCGATATTTCATGGGTCAAGTTTGGCGAGATTTGACAGGACAAAAGTTTGTCGACATTTCACGGGTCAAAAATGCCGAAATTTAGACCTAAATCTAGACAATTAGTTAATAATGAATATCAAATTCTTTCCACTATCAAACTTCTGCGATCGTGGCGATGATCCGAAAAATTACTAAAATTACATACCCGCGATAATAACAGACAATGTTGTATACAAATTTGTGTATGTGATACTCAGAAGCATAATTTGTATAATGTATTTAAATGTGTTCTTGTAGACAAAGGTACTTCAGATCAAGAGGGTGAATTCTGTGCACGACTTGTTCTTGATGTGATGAGAATATTCCACGGATGTAGCAGTATTCAAACGGTGTGCTGTGGCGCTATTTCTTACCTCGTGGAGCACAACGGTGAGTTGTATGTCACAAATACGAAATCACTAATCTTTATATATAAAAGAACGGTAAATTACATATAAATATGATATAAAACAGAATATTCCTTAGAAAACATTTAATACATAGATGGAAGAAGAGTATGGAATCATTTATTTTTATTACTTCCCCTGTTACATTAACTAACTTAAAGTAATGGCTATATGACAAACAATTATCTGTCTAAAATTATCCAGTATTTTGATAAAAGATTCCGCCATTTCAATAGCTGATTTTATCGTTAATAGATCACCTACGGGATTATATTCTGAGGAAAGGAGGCATGGAAGTTATGATGGAGAACCTCCGCGAACACCCAACAGACGAGGGCCTAGCAGTAGTGGGCCTGATGGCACTAGATAGCATCACGCATAAAGGTAAGTCAAGATGATCTGGTTTACATTTGTTTCCGTTTCTACTAACACAGTAAGTAAGGAAAACCCATCCAATGTGTGTGGTGCTTGTATTCGAATGTATGTATGAAGTGTATCGTAGATGTTATGAGAGTTCTCGATCTTTCTTAAGAAACATTAGACTGTGGAATACATTATCATATCCTCTCGACAAGGCAAACAATGGTGTTGACAGTTTCATAATGTGTATAAATGATAAGATTTATTATCTTAGTACTTGCGTAACAATAGTGAATAAAATATTTGTTTCACCATAAATTCAGGTATGTCCGATTCCAATCGACTACAGAATGAGATATCATACGTAAGCAGTATGATGACCCGGTATTCAGACAACATGGAACTACAGACCTATAGCTGTAATATCCTCTCAGCTGTGGGGAAAGAAGGTGAGTAGTCAAGCCTTAAGACATTTTCCCGTGGGTTTGTACGTAGAATGCTGATGAAGGTTTCACGTTCACCCATTACTATACAAGGGTAAATAAAGAAGACAATCTGTTCACCGTTCTTTATGTTAAACACGGTGGTTCTTCCTTTTAAATCGTAGAATATTTCTTTTTATTCCCCCGAAGTTTAGGGAGTATACTGGAATAGGGATGCCCGTCGGTCTGTCTGTCTGTCTTTAGACACAACTTTGGCAGGTGAACCCCTCCTAAACTACTATCAACTTGACTTAATTGATTTAAAGGGAGGCTGAGTAAAATAGATGGGCTTCTGCAATGTCCCCTATTAAGATAGTTATTACTTAATTTGTGCAGAGGGTGTTTTACTTTTTTTAATAAATCATGTCCATCTAGAAAGGCTCTCGCATCAATTTCCATATTTGATTATTTTACTTTTAAAAACAAACTTACATTACTCCTACTTGACTACAGATATATTTAGCATTTGCGCTTGTATATATATCACATCCGTTCAAAATAATTTTATAGTTAATTTAATAAAAATTTGATTTAAAACTGTTTACAATGAATATATAGATATCAAGGGAGGCAACTTTTATGCATAATAATCTGAAAGGCTACAACTCTGTTTCATATATTCAGTCTGATATTCATTAAAACATAGTTTGCCCTTGTCATAAGAAACTAATGTAATATTAGTATCGCTTGAATCTACGTAAAGGCCAAACACTAACAAATCACGTGTGTTCATAAGATGTATTCATTTTCCTTGAACGATCATTGCTGGGAAGTCCTGCGATATTTGGAAAACCTATCAGAATGTGTCAGAACACAGTTTATAATTGTAAAAACATTTACGAATATCGTATGGTTTGCCAGATATATGCAGTTGATTATTCACCTTCGGGCTTAAGTGTTATTGTAGCATCTTATTGTATTGTTTATTATGACCCAGGCATTCAATGGGACGGATCAAGGAAGTCAGAAGCGTTAGAACCTGTTACCTGCCTTTTGAAACGAAGACGATCGAATTCTGGGCTGTCCGCCACTGCTTTAGAGGTTCTTGCAATGCTATTGAGCGGTGAGTGTAACTGTATATTATATTTTAAACTTGTGCAAAAGAACATGATAAAAATACTCTTGATAATGGAATACACACATTTTAACATGTCGTTTCATCATATTGTTCAAAGTCATTTTGAAAAAGAAAAAATGTATATTTGCGCTATATGAATTCCAAAGACAAGTTTCGCCATTCTTTTGAATAATAATTAGAAAATTATTATTTTCTTCTGCAGGTGAAACTGAAGACACCATAAGGAAAACAAAAGATAGACTGCCCTTTCTAGACGAAGAATTTTGGGAAAATTGTTATCGAAATGATTTACATATTGACATTTGAAGTAGAACCTTTTGATCGGAATGATCGATGTGTAGGTATGAAGAACGCATTTTGGTATGTCGTTAAATCACGCAAACGCCGATAACGGCGTTACCCACCAGTGAAATGTCTACAGAGAACATGGACGACCTAGCGACCAAACGTGTCTAAAACCAAACGTTAGAGACTAGATTTCATAGGATCCTATTTCATAATATAACTAACAACTTCAAAGGGAAGTCCATTGATGATGCCTCGCAAATATGTGTCATCGTTAAAGGGCATATCATATAATGTTTTCGGAATCACAATATTAAAAAGGATACCTGTATGCGGTATACCTCTTGTGATTGATAACTCGGACAACTCCGTCACAGTCCTATCATTGACGATGGCATTCCCTATAACACTCTGATCTATTGATTGTATATGCAGGGAATGGGTACTCTGTGATACTAGTAAAAAGGGAAGACAGCGATTATGCAATTACATTGGATTTGAAAGTGTATGTTTGTCCATGCCGGACAACCGGAGAGTAAAAACGATTCAATTATTTTTATACATGTATATTGCTGTCCCGACAATGAGCTGTTAAATGTAAAATGATATCTGTTTTCACTTATACATTTTCAATGTTGGCGACGACATAAATTATGCCTTCGTGTATTCATTATTTTGTGTTATGAAATAAACAATGCAACCCCAAAGCATCAGTTTTTATTTGTTTTGTTCAAGTCGTGAATAACTCAAAATGATACGGGTATGATAACTCCATGTTAGGATGAGGATTTCCACTGATAGAACAATTATCACTTCTTATGGATCAGTTATGATTTCTATTGATACAACAATTATCAACTCCTTATGGAGCTGTTAAGCTTCCATTTAATATCAATCAATCGTCTCCCATTATCAGTAGCTATGAGTGATCGACAATCACAACAGCGATAAAAATAATGCTACTGAATGTATATCATGAAGTGAAAATATATGTGATTATAATATTTTGTATCTCATTGAATCAAAAGTTAATTCTTATAGCAATAATTATCGAGTCAAACTCACAGATAATCTATACCTTATTGTCAAGTTAATGGCAATATTGTAATTACGGATGCTGGTTAAAATGCTATTTCCTTTTGTTTGATATTCCGTTATATTACCAATGAGGAGGTGATTCTAAAAATGTGTTTTTGTGTGTGTTGTAATCTGTGTCTCCTTGTTAGAGCATAAATGTTAGCCCATGTGATATAACAATCTTATATACTCAGGTGCGAGGACCACTGGTTGCTGTTGAATTCAAAAGAGTTCCAGTACTAATTCAGCGCAAACGTATTCCACTAACTCAACCTTTTAAAAAATTGCTGATAGGAGAGGCCGTCATGAAATGGCCTCAAATGTTAGAAGAAGTTGGCATATTCAATCTACCAATGCAATGTTTATCTTCGAGGTCCTTATATTCCGTTGAGGCATTGATATTTCATGATTAAAATATCAAAAACAAACAATTAGTTAGACAACGTGTTACATAATATACTGTATTTTGTAACAAGTCATTGTGCAGAAAATGTATTTGATTTTGCCTGTCAAAACCGAACCCTTATATACATTTTCTTATGTTCCTATGTTAACGTCACAGAAAAAGGGAAAATAGCATAAATAAACATTACGGATATGCCTTAAAAGGACATTCAGTGGGGCTATTTCTGTAACATAACCACTAAGCAAACTATGGCATAATATTATCGACAACTGTAACTTAGTCCCTAATACACAATTAAGTGCAAGTACAAGACTCAACGTAAGATAAGATACATGTATAGAATGGTAGAGGGAAACTTAATTATGATGTTTCATTTTACCTTTTACTGAACGTTAAGCAGACGAAGGAACTAATATCGTAATGAAACGGTGTTATATATCAATAAAATAAAGCAATTTGATTTTTCACATTAGTTAATCTGGTCGGTCATCGCACATCAGTGTCTTCGACAATAATCTTAAAAATCGCATGATCTGTTGAACCCTAATTCAAAACAATGATTTTTTTAGGAACTCTTTTTTTAGGAAATTCAACACTTCAAGTTAAAACATGCGTATATAGAAGCACAAATATAACAGATGCAAGTTTGAATGTGCTATCCTCATATCATCTTAGATACACTTTATTCTAATGTATACACAACATCAGTCATGTTTTATTAATCTAATAGACCATAAAAATAATCCAATCAAAAAAGACGTTATATCAACATCGTTTCAGATTTTGGATTAGACAGGATTTATAAATTTGAAATATCATACTATATATTTCTCCCATACTTGACGGGGTTGTTACGCGGTTGCTAGGAAAAGATAAATCTGTCTTTTATCGGATTAGGGAAAATACAGCTCACACGCGCTGGACAGTGACGTCTCAATTTATGTGGTAACCATTTTAAACACAATGACGTTCATGTCGACTGAATTTTTACCATTTCTCGTTAGAGTATGGGAGAAAAAGAATCTTACATTGACCAGTCATGTGGACAGGGAAATCTCAACCCTCGTAAAAGATTTTGACCATCAACCCTCGGCAAGGCTCGGGTTGATTAGCCAAAACCTTTCACCTTGGTTGAGATATCCCTGTCCGCTTGGCAGACCCATGTAATATTCTATTAATCTTGTATTCTAAAAGCTTACAATTACTGAATGATGCCACCAAAGAACAGAACACCAAATACAGTCACATATGTACCTACACGGGACTATTAATTAGAGCGACAAACTACACGACCCGAAAGATCTTCCTTTAAATTGCGTGGCAAACTTTATTCCAACGTAGTAAAATAAGTATGGCCTCATAAACTTCTCAAATCATCTTTACAAATATATCTGCATTCTTCACCATTCATTGCTGCCTCTCTCTCTTTCTACCAGTGTTGAAGAGTTCTCTAAGGCGCGAAAACACCATAAGCGTGTTTACGTTCAAAGGGAAATCATTCTTTGACAAATGAACAACTTTCAGCGCAACTGTACAACATATAATGACATGAAAACAAGTTACAACCCCTTTTGCTGCTGAACGATTAGCAAAAGCAAAATACTTGTACAGTGTATAGACAAAAGTGTGTTTCGGTCAGAGGACAGAACCAAAGCCTTCCTCACTGGACAAACGCTCCACCCATGATCAAAAGTGAAGTTACCATCAAGGAAGACGTTAGGCAGAAGACGTTTCGGTTAAAAACGTGATTAATAAAGTATAAATCATTTTACAACGAACATTACACGGGACTAAAATGCGCCCGTTGTTCTGAATTATTAGGTAATAGCTAGGTAACAATACTTTACAAGGGCGTTCAGGCAACATAAGTAGAATTAGGTAAATGCAATTATATATGATTTAAAATAAAAGAAAATTTGAGAAAATGTATCTTTATTTTTTATTTTATTTTTTTTTTGTGTAAATGTATCCTTATGTATAATTAACATTAAAAATACAAAATATGCTGTAATATAGTAGCTGCATTTATTGTGTTTACAACGATAATTACTTAGACTTTATTGTTCTTTTTTAACGAAACATTCAGACTTTAAAAAATTATTTTACCAAGAGTACACAGCAATGGATAATAAAAAACACCGAACACTGTGACGTAAGGACCGAAAACTATTCATTATCTTGATTATATCACAGTTTGGGGTGTTTCTCAAACGTACACTAGTATATTGGAATATTGTTGCAGTGCACAAGTACCTCCAATCGTCTTTGACTTGAATATAATTAGCACAACGGCGTCCGATATGTGCAAGGTGTTGAGGTCAATGAATGTCTGTACGTGTTGAGAGGCTGCGATATATTCGTTTTATGTCTCCTTTTTACAGACTTTGATGTGTCACAGCCAGGGAACTAAACCCAGAGCACTTCTCGCAAGGGTGTAAGATGAACTCTAAGTAGTAGTATAGCTATCACTGAAATAGACTATGGTGTGTCAGACTCCTGAAATGACCTCACGGGTTCAAACGCTAAATATAGGTTAGTCGTGATGCGTTAGGAAAAGTATATCGGAGTGTTAAGATGAGCTCTTAGTTCTAGTTTAAACTATCACTATTATAGACTATGGTGTGTCAGACACCCAAAAAGACTTCACAGGGTCAAACGCTATTACTGTAGTCGTGATGCGTTAGGAAAGAAATATCTAAGAAAAACAACATTCCAAGTTTAGGTGCCCTTTAGAACCATGAGCAGATCCATGAAGGTCTTACTAAAGGGCAGTAAATCATGACAAATGTGGATAATTCAATACCGTTACATCTAGATTCTCGAAACCACGGCATTGAATTATCACTGAGACCATAATGTACTAACAAACTTGAACAAAAGATAAGGTAGACATATATAGATATATATTGGGAAATGTTTGCAATTGATAATCAAAATATAAATTTTTAGTGAGTACTTATATATTACAGGAGCTGAATGTCCGTAGCTTAATCCTGATTAGTCCATACAATCCAGCAGAAAATGTCTACACGTCCATTGAACTACAGAAGATACTATTGAGATAAAAGTACCATGGTTTTACATTCACGTGTTTTAATTACTCCATCTCTGATAATAACTTTATCGATTTTCAGCGAGTAACTGCATGTCATAATGAATGAGATATATGCTCTGTCGACACAATATCATGTTGACTAGTGTATTGTCAATGGATATACTAGATCCAAAAAGAACCCAATTGGTCTGGGGACTTAGCAAGGTAAACTGTAATAAAAATAAAAACATTTAACTTGTAATAAAAACACCCGCCAGACGACTAGCTATAACATTGCTCTCCTGTTTAGTTGTATGATACGATATATCTTTAAATTTTACAGTATGGTTAACGTCAACGATTCCCCATAGAAAATCAATTTCATCTGGAAAAAAAAGAAAATGTTCATTTAGAAAAATCGTGCTTCAGTAAGATTCAATTGATTTGGTTTCGGAAAAAAACATATTACACCATTGAAAGAATATATAAAATATGTAGAGTGACTTTTCCGACTATTTCATACGGTATTGACTATACGTTGTCCATTTTCACTGTATATGTAGGGTGATTGTTACACGTTCAACTCAGTTCCTTTTCAAAGTACAAGCTATTGAGAATTCTAATGTATCTATTTGTCTGCATGAATGTACATGTTATCCAGTATGTGTAAAAACAACTTATGTATAAGTATGCCTGCCCATCATTATATTTCTTAACCTAAATATTTTATGAATTTATTTTTGTTGTTGTGTTTATAAAAGGCAAAGGGAAATAACTTTAGTTTCCTTAACTCGCCTTATTAATACACAAGAACGCTGATATGTGACTCACATTTGGATATAAACGGAGATATAGGGTAAAATACCGCTCAATATACGATACCAATACAATATAGATCACCAATAACTACCAGAGTAAATCTTTAAAAAAGTGTTCGACGATAACGCACCAGGTCTAGACAACTTAAGATTCGCAGGTTTTAAAGTTATATGGGCCGTAACTGGAGAAAAAGTTGACATGCTATTTTTTTCTTCAGTAATCTATTGAAAACCATAAAGTTTGATGAAATAAGCGGTGAAAATCACTCAAATGGACAGACAACCGTATACGATGCCTTGTAAACATTAGTTATAAAACAGACATAATGCATTATGAATAAGGCCACCATCACTGAGAGAAACATGGTATTTATGAATTTAACAAAGACTGTTACTCCCTTTTTAATACATGGCAAACCTTACAGGAAATACGTATCAAACATATGAATCTGAAAAGACAATATGGAGTTAACAAAAGTGATATTTTAAATGTAAGCTCATCAAAGTTACTGAATTTATTCCTACCGTTAAAACGCGTGTACGGTTTTGTATAAGTATGTTGTTTCAGAAGCGATCTGATGTCATGATAAAAATGCTATCCATGACGGATCGTCTTGACATTAGAGTAATTTTATATAAATTATACAGTTAGAGATACTACGGTACATTAATTGAAAGTCAATGTCATTATCGTCATATTTAATTGAGTTTGAAATAACCAGTAACGGTTCATACCGATTGATTGGTAAACTCCATTACGTTTTGGCATGAATGGAATATACAGTTGATCATTATTGTGTTAAAGCCACTTTCCGCTGTATGATCAATTCGAAATATACAATATATCAATGGATATAACCACTAACTTGTTACAGATTAATATAGCAATTAGGATAGTTCTATAACCTATAACACGAGTAGTCTAAACCTGGAACACGACAACAAAAACTTTTTGTGGAAAAAAACCCCAATAAAACGTACTTGACATACATCAACTATAAATTATATATTAGTTAAACTTGTATATACTTTATGAATGCTTTAATCTTTATAAAAAGCAGAAAGAAAGTAATTACCTTTTGTATATTAAAAATTATTTATTTGAAAGTAAGCAAATATATAGTGTTTTACCTTATTTGAATTTAGAACATATCGGCAGAAGTGTAATGAAACAAGGAATGTCTTTAATTATCAATCTGAACTTCCCACTCCTAAATATAAACATGTTTGATATAAAATTTACTTAATTTAACCTTTGTATCAAGGAGTCGCACTCCAATACGATTGATACGTCAATGGATTTCGGTCGTGTGATCACATTTAATTTAAACTCTCGATGTCAATACAAGATTTAGGGACAGAGATACGTTACAATATATTATACATTTGTATACGCAGTGTTACAGTAAAGTTTCCGCTCGATTTAACCGGAAATGAAAGTGGTTTCCAGAAGATAGAAAACTGAAAATTTTAATAGAAACTGATTGGTATAGGATTACGACGGTATATCCCAATTGATATTTAATATTTCACAATGTCATTCGTATTGGAATTTGATCTGCTTATTTCTGTGTGGTGAATAGTTAGATACAACAATACGTTTAATAAGTCACGTTTTAACTCCCGTGCCTGTAAGATAGCTGTCGGTGACGATGGTAAAATCAATTTAGAATCGGTGAGTAACGCACCACTGCAGCTGTGAGCTGAACATATTTTTTCTCAAAAACGTATGTTAAATTGACATACTTTAATGTTTTTTATTGATTGTGATTTATCTATTTCCGCATCCGTTTCATTATTCATTTATGATTTTCTTTCTTCATAATTTGCACCGCCAACAATTATCCGTCTATCCTTACCATTTCCATTGTCTTTGGCATGCTTCAGTGAGATAGTACTACATGTATAAAAGTGAAAGAGTCCAACTATTACAAGGAGACGTAACACGAAAATAAATACAGACATTCACACAAATACATGTTGCAGACAAGGGGAAAAAATTATTAAATGAGACTATTAACATATTTTATATAAAAAAAAATCACGTGAATTTCACGTGAAGAAATATTGCCTGTGTACGATGTAAGTCAAGCGAACCAATCATTCATCAGTGTTAATCCTTCTATCCTCACTAAAGAGGTACGGGCCTAAATACTAAACAAAACGCAGGGTTGACAGTCTTTCCAATCCCGTCTTATACCAATGGTCCCGTTAAAAAACGAGGAGCGGTGAGCTGAATGAAAAGGGGTCAGAATTAATTATCTACAGCTTAATCATGTTTTTCGATCATCCGACTGTCAGGCGATGAAGTTTTTATAAAACTGTGATAATCATATTTAGATTAACAGCTGATGACTTATCTTCATCCATTCAGAGACAGTTTAAATATTCCTAAAAGACGCTTCCGGGACAATTGTGAGGATTATGAAAAACCTGACGTATCTTTACCCATGTATATACCTTATTTCTGGATCCCTCGCATTAGGCATCTTTTAAAACACATATAAGTGTCGCGCCCGACAATGTCGAACAACCTCGAACGGAGGAAATATAAACCAACATTATCGCGCTTCACATCATGTTGAAAGGAAGACAACAACTCAAATCTTGATCATTGTTGATGGTTTTCTACTAGCCATATGCAATAGTGTCGTACAATTCTTGATGACGTAAATACGTAAATAAAACACCCGAAATATCTATGATAATAATGATCAAAATTAAAATGTATTTGATTTGAAAGTCTATATATCTATTAAGATTCCTTGTTCTGTTTTGATTAAGCATTATGTTAACCTTACCGGGGTATGATATATTTTTTGTTTGCAAACCGTGTAAATCCGCGTAGCGGATTCTCACAAAAGTTTCCGAACACAATTTATTTCATAACTTAATGAAGTTAAAGAATAGTGACATCATTGTTTATGATTAATTTTTCTGACTACTTGATAAAAATAAAATACGTTTAAACGTACGTTTCATTTGGTTTTCCAATAATTTTTTTTTTTAATAAATCAATACATAGCGTCAACGTATCGATTGTGACGTCATGATAACTTCAGGATTTCGCGTCATTCTCGGATTGTTTTCTTCATACAATGTAGTAGTTTGAAGAAATAAAATCTGCCATTTAGAAATTCGGATTTAGTATGAAAACAAATACAAATTAATTATTGAAAGATCGTTTCTAATTTCGTAGTTATGTCTCATATTTAGAAATATTGTTCAATATTACACGAAATAAAAATAATCTTACGTTTCATATTTATTTTTCCAGCGAGAATATAATACATCCCTTCTCTGATTTTACATGTAACTAATCAATACCGTGGTTTCTCACTTCTAGAGTACTGATATGTACAGGAAAATATCAAAAATTTCTAAAATGCGAAAGTTAACTGACAGACGGAACGAACAGGGAAATTAATGTTACAAAATCTCGCACGAAATGATGATTGATTTTTTTTTTTTTTTTCAATACCTTTGGTGAATCTAAATTATATCCATGTTATTTTGTAACTATACAAAATCATATTGATGAAGTAGGATCATGGCCGCCTTTTGGTTTTAGATATAAAGATAAGATTTTCAAATAAGAAATAGACCATAAGGCTACACATGACGAACTCCAAGTAAATTAATGCATTGAAAGGGAGCATGCAACGAAGAGATAAAAAGCAAGCGGCGTTCCATGCAAATTAGTGTATGTCATCTGGCAAATGGGCTGATCTCACCATAAACTTGCACATTTTGTAATTGAATGCGAAAGAATAAAAACTTGAACACATTGATATCAACTAATACACCAACCATTACGAGGTACAGAAGCATTGACGATGACATATTTAACGTCGAAACGTATTACAAACTGTCACAGGAACACCAGACCAACACATTACTGCTGACAAAGGTAGACGAATCGTCTTAACTTTCTCCTAGACTGGTGTTAGTTCAACACAGATCCGAGGGACTTGATTGAGGACATGCACAGAAATAGTTATGTATGTGATTATCCGAGAAAAATGAGCATCTGTTAGTATACTCCTCATGAAACACTCTTGATAAATCCAATGATACTTTTTCCATTGTTCTCGTTTCCATATTGTGGTTGTCATGACTACTATTGTTTATTTCACCGCGACATGCAAATTTGCATATCAGCCGTGACAATGTACCCATTGACGTTTTTGTAAAAAGGCAGTAGAATTCTGAATGCAAAATATAACGCCATGAAATATGTCCTCAACTAATGGGGTTTGGATTTTAAATAGTCGCATCCATTAACGACGACAGCGAATAACTGAAATTATCGTGGAAAGCAGATGAGACGGGGCTGGCAATTTGCCTGAAAGTTGTATAAGCTATTTCAAAAGGGAGCATCGAAATAGTTTGTCTTATCCTTAATGTTTATTCTGATATGCTTAAATCATGTATCATTTTCTTTGATGATCTATAGTTACTGTAATTAAAAACCTGAAAAACTGTCAATACCGGTCAAATATGTTGGTTCCGGTGGTATCCGGTCCAGACAATTAAAAATGTATAGTTTTAGAAACAAAGAATCTGACGTCAATAAAGCATAAATCTATGCTAGTAAAACTCAAAGACGGCCAATCAGTTATGTCGTGATCATTCTTTAGCGAAAAATGAACATAGAGCAAATGATATCAACGAACTTGATATTACTCACCTGTCACCACTGACATTGGTGTGTTCGATTAGAGTTACGATAGAGATATTTGGACAATATTTCAATTTATACACTTTCTGTGTATTTCAATGGGTGTGTGTTATTTGCCTCAGACACACATACCCCGATACCATATTCCACACTGAAAATAAACACTGCACTAGCATATAATCTACATCAATCATACAGTTATTGTAATATTTTGATGTAAAACCTACATTTGTTTCAATTTGATTTTATAAGAAGAGAATAGGAAAAGGACTATTTTTCCAAGAGATGAATGGTCTTCAATAAAATTCGCAGATACCATACCAGCTTAATAGATACAGAAAATTGTGTGGAATTTCGTTGTTCAACGTTATAGTTCTTGGCCTATCACATAAACACGATGGCATTGAATTTTGTTGAATGGTTGGGAATTATAACCTGGAAAAGCAAACTAATGATACATTTTCGCTAATGACTATTTTTCAATAACAGCAGAGCAGAGCCAAGGGCCTAACTTCGATCTTAATTCATTGAAATGTCATGCGAGTGCAGTGTTTATTTTCAATTTGGTAATATATGATATCGGGGTAGTTGTGACCGAGAGCAGCTATACTTCCTTTGCTTTGAATTGGTGTTTGTCAGAGTATCCATAGTGCAACACAATATATTTTATGTACTTCACTTCATTGGATACAGTACTGATTTAACAAACAATTTTTTTTTAAATATTACGGTGATATTACATTTTTTCTTATACCGATGTCAGAAATCATGTGACGTTTACAACAGCACGCACGCCGAAAAACAATGGGCACCCTTGTTAGAGATTGATACAGGTATATCCTTCAGGTATATATGTGTTAAATGTTCAATACGCAAGTCATGACAACACCTTGCCAAACAGAATCAATATACGTCGCGTATCTATAGTATAATACTTTAGGCGTAGAGACACATGCATATTTTGAATTCTTGCACTAATTCTTAACCATCTGGAACATATTTCAGTAGTAAAATTAACGCTTTGGTATTTGGCCACCAAGATAAACATTATGTTATGGCGATGAAAATGCGAATATTGCAATATGTAGTTCAACATGAGGGTAGCGATGTAAACCGTCAGTCTGTTAACCCAACAGGTCTGCTACATACACTCAATAGGGAAGATCGCTCATTTACGGCCGTCGATCGGGAGACACACTTAAAGATGAACTTGATTAGGTGAGTGTCTTTGTATGTAATTATTACAGACAATTATGCCTACCAAAACATTGATATTGAGGTAAATAATGTGATTTGTTCCTTTTTATTTCTTTCTGGAAGGATGTGTTTTAAGATTCGTTACATGAATACATAAAGCATGAATTATTTCCGTAATTGAAGAATGATTCCTTATATGTATGTGGGATCGTTACCCAACAAAGTATCTATATTTATATTGGTTTAAATTCTTAGTGGCATATACAATGTATACATATATCACTCAGAGAGCTATTGCTACATATGTTGTATCGCCTGGGTATTCCCCTTGCTTGCATTTAACCAGTTTTGTATTTCTATTAGTCCTGTTTGAATACAACTTTTTGATGTCGGTTTTGTTTATATTTATATTGGTGTTATTCATAAATATGTACTCTGACGAAAACATCAATGCATGTATAAGCCATTTTTATTTCCGTTATGCAGAGATGAAAACTGACGACATCCATTAAAATTACTACATTATTAAAAGGATAATTAATATTGTGGATCATTTTGCCGGTCATATTTACATCTCTCATATAGTGGTCTCCTATGTCACTAGTGATATCATCAATCCCGCTGGTCCATTTGTTAAAGCACTACTGAGATACAACAAAAGCTGAGAGAGAACCCTGTGTAAATGACACCGTTCTTGCGTTGCCGTAACGAATTTTCCTTTATATACTATGATTAACAATAGGAACTGCTTGGCTGAAAACATGATACTAGATTCATGATAGCATCATAAACACGTCTTTGTAATTCAGCATACTCAGCCGCCATCATTAGACAATGGAATCCAAAGTTAAAAGTTCGGGGTTATTGGAAATTATAAAATACACATATGACATGCGGTGTAACATACTAAAGTATTTCCAGAAATATTTCAACAAAAATTGATAATCATTAGCATCTTTTATATAAACGACATGCAGCCATCTTGGATTTTCTATGAAAGTACTGAACTTCAATTCCCTATTTTTCAAAATACACTGTAGGTCCAATTTAATTTCAGATGTGTAGTAATGAATATCACAATTTGGGACTGATTAACCATCAATATGATCACTAGTTAATCATCTAGTTAATTATATTGGACATTGATAATTGGTACTATGTGTCACAACGTTGACATTATATAGGTTCCCCCCAGTTGTTAAATAGGGGGGGAAAGAAACCAGAGAAACGATCATTCCTTCCTTTCATCTGCATATAACATTCAAAGCTGCGCGACAGGATCCGAATGAGATTTCTTTTTATAGTTCATCCTAGCCATCGACCATCCTTCATTGAAATGTCTAATCAGTTCATTTTCAATTCTAGCTTTCCTCATTATGTGTCACAGAGGAAATAAGTCAGTTTTATAAAACTTATCAATTATATAGATCTTCGTAACATACATACTAACTTTATTTCACTTCATTTCGAAATGCAAAACGTTGTGTTTATCGAGCATTTATAGCAGTAAACTAGGGTTCAGTTGACCAAGACTGTTAAAACGCGATTCTCAGTTAAATCACCAGCATGTTTAGTCTACGATCGGCGTTTGGTGTATTCCAACCAAACCAGGAAATTAAGTCTTATTTGCACTGATGGTACATGTACTTTCATGGGTGAATGTTGAACACGCATCGATACGCTATCCGCTTATGCAGGTGAAAAGATTTGATGCAATTAAAATCTTAGTAGGTCACATATATATATTGCCTTGGGCATACCTATATAAAGATATAACAAACAAAGAATTCATGGGAAATATTTTCAACCGTTCTTTCTTCCACTCTTCGTAATTCAATTCATAATCAATGTAATGTATACAGATATATACATATGTGTACAATCAATACCTGCTTGTTACCACAACACCCACCACCACCACTAGTACCACTTATCATCCCATTAACTATACAACATTTTATAAACTATAACAAAGTTATATTTTTATTTGGCCGAACTTTGTTTCGCACCTTCGTACTGTTTGGACCTTTATATGCTTTGTGTATGTGTTGTAATTCTCTCTTGTGACTGGCGTTGACCTGATGTACAATAAATCGCGGATAATATCTGTTTTAGTATCTCTGCCTTGCGTGCTGTTCATCAACACATCCATGATATATTTCTTTGGCTTGGTTACCTGGGTTACGTAATGAATTTTAGATGACTATGACGGCATGCCCACTCTTCGTAATGACTGCCGACAATGCTACCTCACATCGCCTTCTAGTCCTAGTCTATCACATAACACGATTCAGGGTAAGTAGGATAAAGAGAGTTTGATTATACATACCAACAAACCAGTAGGCCTATTAGTGGAGAGACCGTGTTTTGTAGTAACATAAATCCTAGATTTGCTATGGAAACAACCAGAGCAGGAGTGAGGAATGCAAGATTCAGTTTATGAGCTATTTTTGTAAATCTATGATTTAAAATAATGAATTTGAAATTATATTTTTCTTATATTAGGTCAGAAACGTAATGTAGTGTCATCACGACATCGTGCATTTTGCAGGTTTCTTTGTTAGAGGTCCGATTTAAGACTGATGAAGTGGTAGTGATACAGGTATTATCTAAGACAGATTGGGTGTATGTATACAGTACCAGGGTAATTTGAAAGTACATGTATGTGTATAAGTTTATTACACAGTATATGTCTTCCAATGATTGAGTTCGTATCAATATCAATTAATGAGCTAGAAAAATTGACATAATTCACATTAATGAAAGTTAAGTAAGTGAAGCAATCTTATAATCTATTAAAGCTATCTTGATTGCAAAAAAAAAACGAAGAAAACTTCTTGCGGATTACAAACTGGCAAAATTTATCATCTAAATCGGGTATAAAAATAGGTGAAATATTAGGCGGTGTCTACATGTGTACTTTGAGGATTCCACTGGTTTTGTGCCAATTAAACGATCTTTGAAGAACCCCTTGCATGTATGTCAGCAATTTATGTCTCAATTTGTACGGCTTTCAAAGCATTTACAGACTTTACGGGGATAGGCAGGCAATTATATCAGATCTCAGGTGAGCCGCACAATTAATGTGTTCTGGTGGATATCTTAATGAATAAATTAGTGAATGAATGAATGAATGAATGAATGAATGAATGAATGAATGAATGAATGAATGAATGAATGAATGAATGAATGAATGAATGAATGAATGAATGAATGAATGAATGAATGAATGAATGAATGAATGAATGGGAGAGAGAGGATGGATGGAAACAAATCAATGAATAGAAAAGGAAAGTATTTAAACATTCTGATATTTTGTCTATTTTACCAATAGACTAAGTCCTTATATAACTATCCGTTTTGAAAATATGAATATGTTTTACCCAATAGATAAAGCGAATACTTGTAAAGAGCCGTACTTCTGTTGAGTATTTAACACGGTCGCCCAGACATCATTGTAAGTGAATAACTTCAAACAGATGCGCTACATCTTGGTAAATGAGCCCGCCGCAGTATAAACGCCCCCTTCAAATATGAAGGTTTAGAATATTTTGATTAGCAATTTGTTTTTGGATTCTTTTCATTTTCTTTTAATATCACTAAGACATAAAATGGTAATTGACGTATATCCGATTTACTGTTTAATCAATTTTACTGCGAAAACATAAATTGCAAAATTTTGGTTCAGATTAAAGGTACATATAACCTACGTTTTGTTCCTCTCTGTAGAGATATAGCCCTTTACACGCCGAGGTATGTTACGATTTAGTATCAAATTGTATTTATTTCTGTTGTTTTGTATGAAATAAATATATATATGTTTTGCATTTCTGAATTTAAACCATACTTTAAAAAAAACGTTTGCAATCTCCCGTAAGGCGAATCATTGTAGTCGAACATTAATAGGCGGCTTGTTTAGATATATGGTAAAGTGATATGTGTAAACCATGAAATGTCATTTGCTATGTACAGAAAAAATACTGTCTCGGCAAGGTTTTAAAATACTTCATATATGTATATTGTGTCTGTGTGTGGTAATTTTTGTCCGTATCCTGAAGCAAGCAGCTAAGGACGCAACTGTGTACACTATTCCGGGAAACTTGTATTGGCGATGCGTGAACGAGGATTACAGGTTTATGGCAGGAGACCGAACTTAACGCCTTCTGTGAATGTCAAACGTCTAAGGTAAAGAAAGTATACGAGGCGTTGTCAGACGAGAAATAAAGTATTATCATAACTTATGTAGTCTGTTTATTATGTCCACACCATTGGATCCACTGGTTCATTTCCTACGCCCAAACCTTTTGAATAGTTGTTTCTATGAACCCATGCCTGCTATAGAGAGTGTTTTACCTAAAATAAAATAAAATGTGTTGTCGGCAACGCAACACCTATGTAGCTCCTTTCAGTCTAATTACTTGCTTTTCAGTCTAAAGGTGTTGAATAACGATATAGAGTTGAGTATGTAAGGAAAGATGTTAACACTTAGGAACCGCCTAAATATATCATATCAAGCAGTTTATACGAAGATTGTTGCGGATGTCTGATATAGAGGATTAGGACCAATTTGCAGGGAAAAAAAATGTTTTAAGAAGAATACTTCTCACGTAAATAAACCATTTTAGAATAATTCGTATCGAATTCCCACTTAGGAAATAGTTCCATACCACATCCAAGGAATTATGTCTGCACGAAACAATATGCTGGTATATCACGGACACGAATAGTGAGACGTGGCAAACAGTATTAGTATTGCAGATGACAAACTGCTATTGCTCTTATAAGAATCATATGACGATAACATTTTCTACCACAGTCTGATATATCATGATTATTTCCTTTAGGTTCACACACTTAAAAAGTGGACGGGCTGAAATGGAAGGAAGTACCTCTGATAGATCAGATTTTTTTTAATATCACTGCGTTCAAACGCTATTGCGTCTCTCGATACAGTTTAGTGATACTATGATAAGGCTATACTGCTGTATCAAATCACCTAATAATTGTATTACCAAACCAAAAAACACTTCATTTTTGTTTATAAATGACAGACTGGAATAGTAATCACAGCAACATCCTGTTAAAATGGGTAGGTGATCATTCCATTTAGGCCGATATGTAGCTAGTATGCATTAGTCAGTGTTGTATTTCTATTTTTGCCAGTTTGGAAGGTGTGATTTGGATACTAAATACTCCACTAATCAGTGTTCTATCTCTTTTGCACCAGTTCGGAAGGCGTGATTTTGATACTATATACTCGACTAATTTTGCGTCGCCTGCAATGAAATCTCGGTATTTTCGCGAAATACAATAGACTTAAACATTAATTGTCGCTAAATATTCTTCTAACGACGTTAGTTTACAGAAGCTGTTTCAGTATGTTAAATGTTCTCTTTATCAGTGAATCATTGTGAACCCCATTGGATTACTCGTGTTGTCTCGATTCGGCATTACATTTAAACTGTTCATTGCATACTGAATGTATTTTTAAATAACATGTAACTCGGAAAATGTGCAGGTGTCAAAAGTATGCTGTATACGTATAGATGTAACAAAGATTAACCAACTCAATGTAGCAATGCATCCAGATGTGTCTTTACGTAGCCAACTGAGGCGGATTGTCAGTTAAAACGCACGATCGTCTGGGATTCAAAACAAATATCAAAATTATACCTGACACTTGAACATCATCAGACAAAGATACGCAATATCCAATGTCTTGTTAGATTTCCACGGAACTCTAATTCAATACTTCTGCAAAACACATGAACATTTAAATAGTTTAACCCTGCAACGTCATACTTCATGGCGTTCGTGTGACTTACACTATGGTATTTGTTTTGGTTTAGTTTGATATTAGAGTTAGTGTTTTGATTTACTCTAGACAGGCTGTTGACAGCTTGACGTGTTGCATTGTTCAAAGTCATAAAAATAAATGTAAGGAATGTTGCTGGATGTCTTTCTTTTATGATACCATTTTGTTTTCTTGTCAGTACAAAATACACTCTGTATACATATTTTTATCAAATGTAGTATCGATATATCATTACTTACCAGCTCGTAAAAACAACTTTTTAAATTGGGAGGATTACAGCATTCGGTAGAAAAAGCGAGTCCTAATGTGTTTTAAATCATGAAAGTGTCACGCCCTGACACAAGACAGATGTTTACACCATTACCAATTCTGGGGTAATTTATCGGTAAACAGTTGAACGAAGCATACGTACGTTGGCATGCCTTTCGCCTAAAAGCCACAAAGGACCCATGATTCTGCTCACAATAACTCAAGACCATGAGATTAAGTGACAATCTTGTGTATGATTGTTTTTCCAACTCAGATGAAAATATATCAATTCAATGAATCGGAAACATATATTGTAGAATGGTTATAACACCACAACATTAGACAATAAATCGAAAGATTCAATCTGCATCCTCGAGCTCCTGTCTCTTAAATTTTAAATACAAATAGACATTACATAAGGGAGTTGTGTGTATCTTGTCTAGATTTAAAATTCTGGAAATATCTTTTTAGGTATTCTGTTTACCTAGTGTACAGTATATGGAGAGAAATCCATATACCATTTTGTTATGACATTATATCATAATGTTTGCAAGAAAACAAGGGATGTTTGTTTGACGTGAAATGCTCCCACATACATATCAAAGCGGGGCCAGACGGGATATGATGGACGCGGATACCAATAAAAGTTCTTCATCTTCATAAAGATGCAAGTGTAATTTTGGCGCTACCATACAGACTTTACCCATCTTACATCCTTATTGGTTTTGTTTCATTCTTATCTGTTTAATGATAAATCACAACCAAATCCATTTAAGGACGTTCTTCCGTGTCTGCATTCCTTTGTTTATTTTTTGTTTGTTTTTTATTTAACGGGTCTGCTGTCCGTTTGATTGTGGAAGCTAGGTCGATATGTAAATAAATATGGTGATGCTATTTGTGTTTATTTGCTGGTTTTTGTTAAATGTTTACTCCGGAAATCGTTGCTTTCCTTCTTCTAAACATTAAGTACCCCGATCTCCGAAATTAAATACTAATGAGATAGTCGGTACTCCCAGACGTTACGTTACGACGATGTAGGAAACGTTACATGTACATTAGCTCCCTCCCCAATACCATATATTACACTAAATAACGCTGCTTAAATGGAGAATGAACCCAAATCAGCAGGATTATCTTAGATAATGTTAGGTTATGGAGATTGTTATGTAGTCGTTACTGACATGTTTACTAGGACTTTATAACAGTACATTTAGGTCAACCGTACTTTAGATTAGATTGAGCCAAATGCTGACTGGTTTTGACATGTTCTATTATGTTCCATCGTTTTTATGATTACACTGAGGAATATTGAGGTAGAATAATTGCTTTTGATACAAATCATCAATAATATTTTTGAATAATGAATCGTCGTACAAAGCGCTGTGTTTTCGTGTAAAATACTATAAGAATTTTTAATGCATGTATATGGATATAAAGGATAGGGATAATCTATCCGAGGGTCAAAGAAAACCCGAGGTTTGCTGAGAGGTTTTAGAATTTTATGTGATCCGGAGGGTAGAATACCTCACCGCCTCACGTTTGACCTTCTGTTGATCGCTTCCCCCTGTGAGGTAGGCTCTGGGTTCTGTCCCCTGGCCGAGACAAACCACAGTTTATTAAAGTGGTAGTTTATGTTCCTACTTAGCGCTCAACATACAGGGAGTGGAACGACTGGTTGACCCGTTGTCAGTAAAATGTGTCCGGATGGGAGGTGTTGCTTCGTGTCTTTGACGGCATGCTTCAGTGATACAGCACTATAAAAAGGACAAGAGTTCCACTATACAAGACACAACACGATTATACCGCAGTCATACAAAACACACACAGCAGACTACATACACGATACACACAGCATACATTGAAAGCCGGTCTAATATGACATCGACTGTTTATAGGACTATGATTAATCAAACAAACAAACAAATAAGTATATGACAAACTATGTATATGTCGAAGTGATTCCATCGGTCCCCCAAGGTTCGTTATAACCGTGTTTTACTGTATGGAGAAATCATGTTCTTGCATGCATATTTACTCGTCTATTTGGTGTATGAATAAAACAGACACACACCAAAGAATCCCATCAAAACATTCAACAGGGAAGGCAGTACCTAAACAATACTCGCACGTAACACTTTCATAGCTATTTTGCAATACTAGTATTCGTAGAGATGGAAATAAGATCACTGTACACGTGAAATGTTATTCATTATAGATGAAGCAGTTTCCATCTGAGCTTTGATTTGAAATCGATGAAGCGAACAAATAGGAAATTCCGCCATCACCTTAACTTTGCATCCTGTCTGTTCTGATTTTATTTCCTGATTCTCCTAAATTAAGTTTGTGTCGTGATAATTCAGTTGACATAGTAACCAAATTGTATATAGGACACGGGTACAAGGATGTCCTAGTTCATTTAGGTATCGTGTAAAGCATGCGGTAAATTCAAAGACAAAGATTCCTGGCGTGGTTTTTTTAACAGGGTACTTACCGTGCGTTCCATTTGCAGATACGACTGGTACGAACCCGCTGTATCTGTAATGGAACGCGTTGTACCAACCGAACCGAACCGGTACAAGTGGTTCGTTTTCAGAAGTTTACCACTTGTATCCAAGATGGCGGACCCGAGATTCTTCATTTGTCACCGGAATGTTTTCTTTGTTGAAAACAAGGCAGAGCGTATTTATATCCGATAAAATTACATGGATCGTTTATTTCAATGTGTGCTGAAACTATTTAGGTATCATTTTTATATCCATTTCATTGTTAGCACCGAAAATACATAGCTTTTATATTCGAAGTGTATCTTTCATATGGGTGCCTCCATCATGGAAAAATCAAAACGCGTTCCATTTGGCGGTGCCGTATCACTTTAGTGTAACTGGTACGAATCCACAAATGAAACGCACGGACAATTTTATTATTTTTAGAATTAGTTATTTGAATCACGTATGTACATTTCAATATGTATACGTCAGCACTCTCGTTATCAATAGGCCATCGCTTCTGTATATAACATTATCTTTTCTCTAAATATGCAAACCGGTCATTTCACGTTCAGACTAACAATAGGAACAGGTGCATGTAACAAAATTCCTTTGGTCATGTTAATATCTGGACATTTCAAAATTCAACGTAATGACTCTATAATTCAATTTTGCCTGTTACCAGCATTTTCATTGGCTTAAAAAATTACTTTATCAGCCCATAAAGGAAAAAATGGCGTCGCCGTTTGTGACGTTGCTTCTGATTGGCTGAGATGACGGCGTAATGATTTCATAGACAAAAGAGTCCCAAAATGAATTTTGAGTAGTGAAGAGATTATCTATAGTAAATTGAATTATAAGGATTAATTTGAATATATTTTTTATGTTATGGAGATATAACACAAAAATCTGAGTGTATTCTCATCATAAACCGCTTCGCGGTTTATTTAGAGTACACTCAGATTTTTGTGTTATATCTCCATAACAAAAAATCTATTCAAGTTAATCCTTAAATATTTCGAATTACTAACTACTTTTATGATTTTACAATTTTGATGGTCACATTTTAAGAAAATATTATATTGTGTATCTTACAGACAATAGTTCCATTGTTTACATATTTGTATGGTTCTGATTCTACTGTACTCTAATTCCATCAAATCTAAAAGATCAATTTGACGTAGAATTGCGAAATGTTCATTTTTTCGTGATTTAAAAAGACTGTTTCTGTTATTAAGAAGGATATAAAACGATCGTCAGTCAATCTGCGTATTATTTGTTTTATGTCTGTATTACAATTCTAGGGGCCGCGGTGGCCGAGTGGTTAAGATGTCCCGACATATTACCACAAGCCCTCCACCTCTGGGATGCGGGTTCGAATCCCATGTGGGGCAGTTGCCAGGTACTGACCGCTGGTCGGTGGTTTTTCTCCGGGTACTCCGGCTTTCCTCTACCAACAAACCTGGCACGTCCTTACATGACCCTGGCTGTTAATAGGACGTAAAAATAAATAAACCAAACCAAAGTATTACAATTCTACAATGTATCTTATAACTGGCGCATACCGTCAACAGTCAAGCACTATCTTCGTTCATTTTTGTATTTTTCTTTTGGACGAAATGTGTCTTAGACACTTAATAAAAATTCCTCAAAACAACGTCCATGTAATATAAAATATACATGTTTAACAATTGTTTGGTATTATACAATCAGTATGCTGTTAAATTAACCAATACTTTTTTCAAATTGTACGAGTATCACTGCGTCAGAAACATGCTTACATTGTCTGTACAATAGAGTTATTGTAGTCAACATTACGAGTTAGCAACATGACAAAAGATTTGGACTAATGCCACTCCGTATTAGATAGAATCGTTTCATTTAAACGCAAAAAAAAATCGGATTATCGTATTTTTATCAATTAAACAACACATATCCGTCATAGTTGGTGTCAATACCAGTTTGTACGTCAAACTGCACAACAACATTTGTACATTACGTTGAAAAATGCCAATGAATATTTTAAAATATGCACGATAAGGTATATTTTATACGCTGCATCCAATTTGCCGAAAGCAATTCATTTTCAAGCAAATGGTATTATATTGTTCTCATATCAACGAATATGTCCCTGCAGGTAGGGCGTAAGAATTGTACCTGCTGTCCCTATTGCATGATCGTAAGAGGCAACTAAATTTAGGATCTTATCTTTTCTCTTCTTCCTACATGACTTTATCTTTCCTAATGCCTCCCTTGGCACCGCCTCACTTTTGGCCTTGAATTGAGCGTTCGCCCCTGTGAGGAAGGCTCTGGGTTCTGTCCCCTGGCCGAGACACACCAAAGTCTATAAAAGTGGTAGTTTCTGTTCCTGCTTAGCGCTCAGCGTACAGGGAATGGAACGACTGGTTCGCCCGTTGTCAGTATAATGTGACCGGGTGGGGTGTGTTGCTTGGTGTCTTCGGCGGCATGCTTCAGTGATATAGCACTATAAAAAGGGCAACAGTTCCACTATACAAGAAGACACAACATGAACATACACGCATCACACCGCATACATGGGAGGCCGTCCTTACATGACCATAGCTGTTAATAGGACGTTAATTAATCAAACAAACAAACAAAAAATGTCAACGAATATAATTATTTTATTCAATGAATTACACTTCCAAGATATTGATATCGACGGATACCCCGCGAGCAATCTTCAAATGCGGGATACATAAAACTATTTTACGTACATATAACGATACTTAATTTGGCTTCCTTTACCCCAATACGGGTAATACGTAGCAAATCATAGCAGTCAAAGTTCAGTATGTCAACCAATCAGGGGGTATTAACAGCTAATGCCACGTGTGGTTAATGTTATTTAATGTTTTGGCATCCCCAGTGTTAAATGATATCTCCTATCGTGGTAGAAATTTATAAATAGATATCACAAAAATGTCACATGTCAGCGTCATACGTCATTGATTAATTATCAATTCAAACATATTTATTCAAATTTAAACTTCCTTGCGCCCGACCCGATTCGTTGTTTGTTCACATCTGATGCCTGGTAAACAGGATGCCTACCATCGATTAAGTAACCAAAAATAATCTTCTAAATCAAATCGATTGTAGGTCAAAGATTGCTACAAAAAAAACTAGTTTCCTTTTTTAGGTTCGTCTGATACATGTACGATATAAATAATATATAATTATGTCTTCTTGCAATATCGATCGCAATTTTAATTGTGAAATGAGATTGATGCATATTTGTGGCCGCGCGTTTTGCCTGCTTATTTTTCAAGAAATACCGGAAATGTGCCTTGATTGTCTTTTGTATGACGGAAAGCATATACGGATTTATGCCAGATGGGGAATTCTCACTGGAGAGCGTATTATGAGGGTCATAATTTTGTAATCTTTTCGAATCTTATTCCCACATTGATAGCTAACAGTTAATGCCTAAATATACCAGGAATAAGCAATAGGTTATAATTAACATACCAATTAAAACATGACAACGGCAAAGCTAAGCTAGGTTCCGTGCGATAGAAACCGCTTCTGGCGAAAGTATCCCATAGCTAATGCAGACACTGTATGAAGAAGAGCGCAGATGGAGCTCGGTCAAATTACGCCCCCATAATTCTTGATCCTATTTAAGAAATGATTTGGTTTCATTTGGTAGACTTAGTTAGTATCACAATTAACAGCTAAGGTGATTTAAGGACGGGTTCCCCTGTGTGCAATGTGTTGTGTGTGAATGTCTGTATGTTTTTTAATGACGCGGTGTATTCCTGAATGCTGTGTCTCTTTGTAACAGTGGAAATCGTACCTTTTTATAATGTTATCTAGCTGCCAAAGAACAACAAATCCCATACTCAGTGACATTATAATGGCGACAGTAAGCACACCAGTTGTCCCATTCTCTTTATAATGCTAAATGCAAACCTGGAGCAACAACTACCACTTTCATGGGATATTGTGCGTCTCGGCCACAGACCAGTGCCCACAGCCGTCTTTACAAGTGTACATACAATGTACATGCTCAACTTAAAATGAAAACTGATGCTGTGTCAAGGGAGACATTAAAAGAAAACCAGTCGATTTTATGGAAGCTTAAGAAAGTTTGAGGTTATAGTCTCCGAAACATATACAATAAATCAAACAGATGTGTAAAAGGTGTTCTTACGACAATATTCTGTTATCAAACGAATGCATAATACTTTATTCGATAAGATGTTGATTCTCAGATGTAATCAGAGCTCATTAGTATACGTGTGCTTTACGTGCTATTGTACACTTAGACTGGACATACTTTGTATCAAATCTGGCATTTTGTTGTTATTTTAATTACAAATAGAATGTAAAGATGTTCGGTAATTGCTTACACGTCAATTTTACCGCCAAATACAGCCTGTATACAACACAACTATTTTTGGAGAAAGTTTACCTGTTTCATATCCAATATGTGTTATAACCATCTGTACGACTGCATTGCTCCGAGGTATCTCAGCAACCGATATTTCTTGATGTTACACTTGAGACAGACTACTGTGAGAAAATGCAAAACCTTATTTTAGCGACGAAGCAATTTCTAGAAGTGTTGCTAGGTAACGGAGAAATTATGAGTTGTCTGGAAATTCTGGTCTCGGAATATCTCATCTTAGTGGTGCTGATGACAATATAGTGTCTTCAACATGGACTACAAATTGATATCACATCTGAACATTTAGAACAAAATTAACAGCGTTGGCATGAAAATCGCTTGATATTGTGGCGATGTTAACATTTTAAAGATTGTTAACACTTTAAAAAGGTCAGCGATACACCGGTTTACGGTTAAGTTGTGGATAAGGTGTGATTTATCATGTTGTTAGAATCATCTTTGAATTGATTTGTACTTAAAATGTATTTCATGTACTCATTTCAATATATCTTCATGGATACAAAACGATTTTAATTTGCCTTCGTCTTCGATGAAGTAACTGAATGCACTTTTATTAAATGCCGGATATACCATATTCTAATGACGGGAGACACTTCATAGTGTATTTGTTATTTTTACGAAAGAGTGATAATGAAATCTTTTTCGAATGACTAGCCGATTAGCCTTTTTTATCTTGCGTGCAATTATCATGAAGATTCTGAAGGTTTGAGACTGGAGATTCCGAAGAAAACAAAAACTGGTAATTAAAACCCGAGTTTCGAACACGTTGCTTCGACTTGGCAGAGTACGTAATACGTGATATACACAGCGTCCACTCCTCCTCTTGATGGTCCTGTATGCATTGACGTTACACCAATAAAACATCCGATATAGCCATGTCAACTCTAAGACGATAACATGAATATTGTATATTGTGTCTGGGTCTTGAGATTATCTATATAAGATCGTGATTACATTACATGTTATAACATTTTCTTGTTTTAAATTATTTTTCATATCTTACGTAATCTGTACCTACCTTATTAGTGTTTAAATAGTTATTTGCAAGCCTTGCCATTTTTAGTTTCAATGTCTTTTATGATAACTTGGTGAGATAATTGTCCTTCTACTGGTATTCGTTTCCCTAGAGTGGTTCATTTGTTCCGTACATTGCTAACTCTACATCCGGGCAACGTGTTCGTAACTATCATGCTTCGCCCACCTTTTGCCCCCTTGTTATCATTAGAGAAACCATAATACAGTTTTTTTTTCTGTTTTGTTCACCGTACTTTCAGGAATATATCATTTTACATCGCCTACCATTATTTGAAGTTCCTTGCGACACACATTTGTGAATCGTGAATGGAACGATAATTTAACTTGCAATTAACCTTAATATACGTCTATTCTGATTAATTTGGTTCGAAATGCACACCCGTTTTGGGTGCAGATATATTGATTAACCTATTCTGGAATAATTTACAGCTAAATGTAAATAATTACGTTTTTTGTCGAATACAAATATTATACTATTGACAACTTATGGTTTGTTGACAGAAGAATCCATCCTGTATCACCAATTACTGCCACTAGGTTCGGATGTACCAACGCTCCATTAGGGTTTTAAGAAAAATATAATTAAACATATTTTAAAATAGCTTTTAGCACCAATTAAAATAGAATTAGTTCTATAGAGGTCTCGTGAATCATTAATAAGTACGTTATGATGTATTTTTTTGCCATTATAGGATGGGTTTTCTTAACTTATTTACCTATTTTCTGTGACATTTTCTAAGAAAAAATGATCTGATTTCAGACAAAAAATACATAAACACAAAGTTAATCTACTACAGTCATTAAATCTTCCTTCACCGTCTTCAAAGGTGTAACTAATCTCCTGTGTATCATCTAGATATATTAACCTGAGGCTTACAACCATGACGACGATATTCCTGAAATGATGCCAAGTTTATTGAGCAATTTATGTTTTGAAAGGGTCGTAAAGGACATTTTTGGAAAGTTTTCTTGAGTAAGCCTTACGATATATGCCTTACGACATCATAAAAAACTGATCATACTCAAGACATGTAGCGTGGATATTGAACTCGGGAAGATAAGGGGTCAGGTCTCAAGTCTGAGGTGACTGAGAGGATAGGGTCTCTGACAATCAACCGTCAGCTGTGTAGTTTAAGATCATGGCATCAAAGTCACCATCAGGTAGTTATAGGGTATTAATTGTCTATAGTATATGCTCGTTATATGCATTACTAGGCTATGAAATAAACAATAAATTGGCTGTTAACATACAAAAGCCAATTAGTTTATTGATAAGTATAGTACAGATATTACCCAGTCCATCGCTAAGCGTCCAACCTTTTCTCTACTAAAACTTTGTCAAACCACTAAACCGAAATTCGAGCTAAAGAAACGAAGTTATATGTAATCTTATATCTCTGCATCGTTTAATATTTGTTTTTGTAGTCTGTGGCAGGTTTGGATAATAGAATAGTAGACATTTTATATGGAAAGGTTTTGAAACAAACAAAAAATGAGACTTTAACCTATTCTAGTGTTTGTATGTTACGATGTCTGATTCGAATATCAGTCCCGCAGGTAAAACGTTAGAATTGTACCTGGTGCCGTATTGCATGTTATAAAATGTTGCTGATTTTAGAATCTTTTTTCCCAATTAACTTTCTTCGTAATGTCTACAACTTGTTCCGCGTCCGCAATTATTAAACTTATATAGGTCTTTATTTAATAATTTGCTCATGTGTTGATCCCAATAAAAATAACGCAATGTAAAATCCTCAGGTTTTCTCTTCAGATCCATTTTTGCCTTCAATGTAAAGTTTAGATGACAAGGAACATGTCATTCTGTTTTCCTAGACCATAAAAAGCATAATTCAACGCTTTACCAGCGGTACGGACTATGTATATATAGCAAGTAAAATACAAAAAAAATCAGCGTGCTATCTATAAATGACTTCACAGATCCTCTGCCGTCGGGGACACCTTTCTTGATCCCCGTTATTATAGTGTATATTACATCATAATTTTCTATTTACGCTTCCCGGTGTTAACAGGAAACGCCGATTTCTCTCTGTCAACACTAAAATCATTTATCGTGTCTTACCGCTGCAACATGACAAAATACTGGCAAATTTCTCACATAATAACATATAATCAGGTAACGTTTTTCCGGTGATTATTATTAGAACTGACTGGGAGGTTATTAGGTTAATTGACGTCAACGTTCTTTAAATAACAAGCGTAATTTAAGGATATTTTCACCGATATGGAATATGTGGTGTACTGCCCTGTCTCATGTTCGTGTTGTATCTCCTTATTATGGTGTTTCATCGTTTACTGTAAGTATATTGCGAAAGACACAGAACAACACACCCCATTTTAACATTATATTGAAAACCAGTCGTTCCACGTCCATTTTGCGGATTGTTAAGCAGGTCTAAAAACTACCACTATCACGCTTTGCTGTGTCTTTGGCAGACGTCTGTGACAGCTTCCAAAACTAGAGTAAATCCTCTGTATAAAGGCAACTCAAGGAACAAGTGTTCTTTATCGAGAGACGGCCTTTATATAGGGGTTCACTTCATTAATCACAAGTTATGTGCCTATAATTCAATTTTGCTTGTTACGAGCATTTTCATTGGCTTAAAAATTTACTTTATCAGCCCATAAAGGAAAAAATGGCGTCGCCGTTTATAACGTTGCTTCTGATTGGCTGAGATGACGGCGTAATGATTTCATAGACAAAAGAGTCCCAAAATGAATTTTGAATATTGAAGAGGTTATCTTTAGTAAATTGAATTATAAGGATTAATTTGAATATATTTTTTATGTTATGGAGATATAACACAAAAATCTGAGTGTACTCTCATCATAAACCGCTTCGCGGTTTATTTAGAGAACACTCAGATTTTTGTGTTATATCTCCATAACATAAAAAATATATTCAAGTTAATCCTTATTTCAAATGAAGCTTGAATACAGGTATATAAAATATAGTTAAATAATCCAGAATTCATCCTGTTGACGTAAACACACAGAAAACCAAAAAAAACCATATGCTTGTTATTCCCGTATAGAAACAAGATATAGACTTATATAGTTACATGTATTTGCAAGAATCACACCTTATAAAACCGTAAAGGTCGATGATTACTTTAAATGACTTCATTCGTGTCGCACTTGACAAACGTCACATTATCGGCTTTTTGCTTGGGCTAACGATCCTCTCGTGGGTTCTTGTCCACAATTTCCGAGCATGTACTCGTTTATCTTGCAAGATGTCACAATCCATTCTTACTTTAAATGGCTCTAATGTTGGGACATAGGCCGTGGACAAAACTGTACTCGCTGTAGCGAAGGGCATTAATGTTCATAACAGGATACGCATATTGTGGGAGTATGATCTAATGGAAAACCCATATCCGTGTTTTTCGATTTCTTAAAGAAATTCTTCATCCTTTTAAAATTTTTCCATACATTTTGGTTATTTACACTGAAAGGCTTAAAACATCACACGGCTTTCATTCTAAACAGCATTTTGATCCGCACATAAGACCGGGTTGTAATTACGTCACGTTATATTGGACCCCAAAGCCATTTCAAGCGAGATGCTCTGCAGAACCCGTAGTGTACATATACAAATGATGAGAGCGAGTACTGGCGTTCTTGTTAAAAGCCCGAATGTCGGGAATATCAACTGTAGTTTTGCCAACCATTGTAATGTTGCACGGCCTTTGTCAACGGCTTAACAGTCGTTATATATTTTCGATATATGCAAGTATATGCGGAGGCGGCCTGATAAAATTAACATTGCAATATTATATCTGAAATGGCTGTATTACTGTGACGGCTTTATTAATATTTTTATGTAGTTAATGTTATCAGCCAGTTGTATGAGGTAGTCGTGTCGTTAGAAATGCGATTACCTTGTACATTCTATAACTTAAATTTCTTTTTGATCATCGCTATTGAGAATTATTCCCCAGACAATATTACCTCCTTTTCACATTTCATTGCAAGATATTTATCAGGCAATTAACGACACCATATATATATATATTAATCAGAATCATTGTTTAATACCTTGCAGATATACTGACTTGGAACCCATTATTTACAACAGAGAATCCAGAATTAGAGATATATGTAGATATGTAGGGTTCATTTTGTAAGACAACAACAGAAATAGAACAAATTTACTCACCAAGGGGAAGATTGGAATTCTGGTGCGAGCACAGCGGTGTATATCTATATATGGGACGGGGTGCGCGACCAATCAAACGGCGCGTTATTAGAAAGTGACGCTATTATATATGTACAACATGCAAACCAGTGTAGATGCTCTTAATTAAAAGAGTATGTTTTCCGCGGAAATTTAAATGAAACTTTTGCCCTATGCGGCCTGGGCAACTTCAGTACCAAATCTACATTCGATTTGTAGATAAATGAAAGATTAAGACAGAATTGTACATAAGGTTCTATTGCCCTAGACTGCCCTATCTGTTACAGGAAGATACGACGGAAAATCAGGTGATAAAGCACAGAAATAGTATTATAACATGACGCCATTTATCTCTATGTGCATGTCCTTTATTTGTTCTATTTATCGTTTAGTATTTCGACAAGGCTTTGTAAAGTGAACATCTCCTTATCGGATCTGAATGATTTAAACCAAAGTATTTCATTAAACATTTATATCCGATAGAACGTCCGATGTTTTAATTTTCTGAATGGTAGAACGTGATTATTGAGTTATCGATATGAATGTCAATTGTATGAGATATTTCATAAAGACACTACAGAGACTTCACTGAAACACAAACAAAATTTGCTGATAATTTTTGTAGTAAATGTCAATTCTGTGAAATTGAAGCAAATTGTAAATCATAATCGTAAATTAAAATATCAGTATTTTTAACATCATAAACATTAGTTTTAAACCAAAGCGTATTTCACACTGTCCACAAACTAAAATACAGCTACAGCGTGTGGTTTTGTTATTCATTACAAAAGACGTATCTGTCAGCGGACCACCCGCGCTACAGTGATGGTAGTCATTCCGTATAATAGATAATGTCTCCGCTGTTGACATAGAGCGAAGATATGATTAGTTGTGGGGGTAAATAATTCACATTGATGTAATATAATTACAAATCTGGAGTCAGTGGCCATCTGTTTCTTACCTAATTAGATCGTAGTGTCGACGTCTACGTGAGAGAGAGACGGTTTTCGGAAAGTCATCGCAAATATTTCTGATGCTCTCTTGAGACTAATTATAGTTGTACAGATATATGAATATGAAATCACACCAGGCGATTTTTTTTATTTGGGTGATGTATGACATCGAGCCTGTTGTTTTCGGTGAAAAAGAAACTCATTATGGATCAAATGAAATCAAGGACATTCCAAAATATCGTAAAAATTAAATTATTATATCCATGAACAAAAAAGATACCCTATATAAATAACAATAACTCATGACATCTGGTTAATTCATTTGTTACAAGTGTTAATTTACATGAATAACAAAATATTTTATTATATATAATCAATGTGAAATAATGGTATATTCGACATATCTCGTTTCATATCCGACAATTTGCTGCACACATTGGAATATCCAATCTTACCGTGTTGCGTATACCAGCATAGATACGTGTGTAATAAGGTATGTAGTAATGACGTCATTATCAATGTGTTACATTTTTTTTTTATTATTATCGTACTTTAGTTTATCATTTATTTATTTATCAAGGTTGAAATTTAAAGGTTGATAATTGAGTTTTTTATTGTTGTCAAGTATGTAAAATGAAAATGAATTTTATTAAAACATTCAAATTGTGTTGGATACTACATATATTTTCATAGTTTTTTATACTTCGTAACAAATGGGTTTTTTAAAAATGTTTTGTAAATTTCATCAAACAAAATAGATATATTTTTAGCATAAAGATTTAGTTTTGAGCGTCAGAGTACATGTTGGTATTGAATTATTTTTATTCAAATTATGTTATCTATACTAACATTTAAGTTATTCAAACCAAACTCAACATTTGATGTTAAAATCTTGGAAGATCTTTTATATATTATTTGTGTGTGTGAGGGTGTGAGAGTGTGAGGGTGTGTGTGTATGTGTGTTTATTAATTGGGGTTACATTTCCTAACAGACTCTTATTGTCTAAACACTTCATTTAAAATGTTTTATTTCAACTTCTTTATGTTTGAAATTCGACTTTACATAAATAAAACCTGACCAGATTTTTGTTTAAGTTTTGGAAATAACTGAACATCTTATGGAACCATACAAGGTATATCAATCTAAAGCCATTAAATGCGACGACAGTGAAATAATAAGTGTCATTGTCTTGGTGTAATAGCACACGATTGCTGAGGTTTCTTTGGCGGCTACTTCTATGTTGTCGTACTATTTTAGGTAATATATATCTTTTTATTATTCGTCAGTCATCCAAATATCATCAACGTAATTGGTAATACTGTGGGTTGTAACAGAAGCTTTTTTACGTCTTTGACGTTTCAATCCAGCAATTACAGTCAGTGGCCATAATACAGCTTGCTAGAGATTTTCTTTAATACCGATTTCTTTGCTAATTGCACATGGTACTAGTTATAGTACAAAGACATACAATACAGGTTTGAATTTTCCCCGAGAAATCAATGGTGTCCGTCATGACCCCTCAAGGATGAAAATTTGAAAACAGACCTATTCCAATGCAAAATGATATACAAAGGTTTTTGGAAGTATTGACTATCACAGGAAAAGGAATATATCCATAATGCCACAGGACCCCTAAAGAATAAAAATAAAATCATCGTCCGAATTCTATAAAAAGTTGGTATACATTGGTTTCAGCGGACATTAATGGGCATAATTTTGGAGTGATTCGAAAATTCACGATAGACACAGTGGCCTTTAAAGGTATTTAAGGTATTTGAAAAAATATTTCTTTTTACAATATGTTTAATAGCAGTGTTTGTTTGGTTTCGTTTGGTTCGGTTTATTATATTTACGTCCTAATATCATCCAGGGTTATGTAAGGACGGCCTTCCATATATGTTGTGTGTAATTTGTATGAATTTCGTGGTAAATGTTTTCGGTATATTCATTGCCCTTTTATAGTGTTATATCACTGAAGCATGCCGCCGAAGATACCAAGCAACACACACCGTCCGGTCACATTTTACTGACAACGGGCGAATCACTTGTCCCACTCCCCTAATGCTGAGCGCTAAGCTGCAGTAGAAACGACTTCTTTTATAGGCTTTGGTGTGTCTCGACCAAGGGACTGAACGCAGAGCCTACCTTACAGAGGTGAGCGCTCAACAGAAGGCCAAAAGAAAGGTGGTGTCAAAGGAGATGTTAGGAAGAAGAAAGAAAAGAAATTTAATCATGCAGTAGGCCAGTGGGCCATAATTACCATAAACAGAAAAAAAAGATGCTAACAAAAAAGTATTCGTTTACACAAAACATTGTCCTAGTAAAACCAAATTTGAAACGAATGCCAATCACCAACCCCAATAGGAGCTATCAGAATGTTTTAAGGCACGTGTACCTCCTATTAACAGTCAGTTCACGCCAAGTTCTATGACCATCACGATTACAGTGATGTTGAAAGTGCAGTTAAGATATTGAAGTAAAACATTTGGTACATGGATGTGATTTCCTGAGCGCAATGATGTAAACAATTAAGAGTCTTTTCTGAAAACCGTAATGGTTTTGATGTTTACAGTTTTCCTAGAATGAGAATCTAGCACATCAACAAGAGCATGACTGACATTAAAATGCGTGGAGAGACACAAAGTCTCGGTATTTATGTGCGTTTTGTTCTTCATGGAATGTATTCGCCTGCTTAAAGTATTATAATATATCACATGTAAATGGTACTGCTACACGATCGTAGCATATTGAAGTAATATATTGCGGTTTGTACTTGGATCTATGCTTTGCAGTTGCATAAAACAGCAAGCACACAAAAGCAACATCTAGATGTACTTTAGAATTGACTGATAAATTACAATGGATGGATGAATAATCAGTATACATGATGGTCAAAGCATTTAGCGGCGAGTTTTGATAGCAATACAAAGCTAGATGATTTTCATGATCAATTTTAGTCAGTGACGAAAATAAACAGCGTTCATACTACAGATATACAGAGAAGAACTGATCACATATGACATCATATTGTAGTGCTGAATGTCTTTCTGTAGAATATTGAAGATGAATTTAAAGGTAATCAGCTGAAAAGAAATTTGGTGTCATCGGTCTTCCTGTATGGAATTTAAATAAAACATAAACCTTGAGTTGTTTTTTGTTGTTGTTAACTTTTTTATTATGTACCTCGATACTAATGAAACAAACACTAACTGTCCATTATTTTATTCTCCTGTTTTAAATGTTCATTTTGTTTAGATTTCGCTGAACATAAAAATCTCCAATCATAAATTGAAGTTTAAATTGGGCTGCAGTTGTCACTAGTAAAATTATTTTATAATGGGTTGATTTCACTCAAGATCAATGAATGAGTCACTTGATTCATTTATCAGCAAAGAGTCCCCAAATAATAGTACTATTTTTTTCAAGAACAGTTTTGAAGACAAAATGTGTGATTTTGTATAGTTTTCTAGCAGCAGCGGCACTCGTCTTATTTAAAGCAAGCTTTCACAATGTACAATCAAATTACCTGAAATCTAAATAATAGAAACCTACTAATATATTTGTGAAACAGTCATGTTTATTGACAAAATCGTTCTTAACAAACGTTGAGTGTATGAAATCGCATGTATAAGTTGTGTTATTTGGCATAATATATAACGAAAGGGTAGAAGTGTACGTGGATTGCCAATTAACGCAACTGTCTTCATACTTATAAAAATTATGAATATGTACTCTTAAATGAAGTCTGTCTCGTTGCAACCACACAAAATGTCCTCAAAATCGCATTTTTGTCCCAAAACGTATTTGAGATTTCTCTGTTGATAAATAAAAACATATGGTCAAAGTAAATGTGTGGCCCTATATAGATGAAATCGAAATATACCTGATTAAATAGCTAGCTTGTACTGTAGCATTTCCGTAACAATACTTCAGGTCTTTAGATTTCATGGAATGTGTTTGACACTTTATGACATAAATCTATGACGCATGATGTTATGTTGCTTTAGTTTCTCATGAATTATGACTATCTTCTACCCATTCAAACTCATACCCAACTTCATTATTCAAGTGTTAAACCCTAGTAAGATTTGGACTATGGAGAAAATAAATTGTATCTATATAACACTCAAAACTGTTTAGAAATTTCACCGTTTTTTAAGTAAAGTGTTTGTTCTATCAGCTAATCTGGTTGGCTGTGGTAAAAGGTCCCTCGTGAGCACGTTAGCTGTTCTTTTACGGTTTTACAGTTCCATGTGACGCCATACATCAAACCAAACCTATTACGATACCTTCTTTTGTCTACTTCTTAGACGATACAGTGGTCTGTGTTTACGGGTCGCAAACACGCGAGGTCTGGACACATTAACAACGATGGTATCACATTTTGACGTCAACTATACCACGTGACTTCAATATAAAAAGAATAGACTATAAGTAATGCAATCTTTGTATATTTTTTTACCACTGTGGTGCGATGATATTGCACGGAGGGCTGAAATTGGTGGTGGGTTTCTAGTTTTAACGGAACTAGGAAATCACAAGCAATTTCAGTATTCCACATTGTATTACATGAGTTCAGGTGATGTTTCAGTGACACCGATATCATGACAGTCGTTTTTTTGTTATGTGTAATGCCACAGTAGTATTTCTGAATTGTACATGGACGTTAATGTGTCTTAGTGCTACAGCATTAAATCAAGTACCCTCTATGCGAGTGTTTGGTTGCGATACTACGATGATCATGTAGGTGTACTTGTGATTGATGTGATGCGGTTCAGCTTTGTGATCGTAAATTAGCCACTGATTTATATCCGCTTTACTTTCACATCTGTGACGCCTTAGAAGAGTTGGAAAGACGAAACGCATCGATAAAACGTTGATGTGCAGTACTAGACTCAACAACTACTTCGTGCTATCCAAATGAAATCTTATTTCTTATTGTAAACTGATTGTTAAACGTTAGTCATGAAATAAACTTTTTCTATATTAATGATGATAAGGATATATTCCATTTAAAATGAGGGCAATCTCCACAGTGCATGATAGTGCATGTGAGCATCCATATACCTAACTTTATCAGTCAAGCCTACAGTGATGTTTTAGCTCGGTGCTTCTCATGTACGTCCATACATCACGATTTTAACTCCCCTCTTTGGTACAAGATTTTGTGTGATTCAGCGAGGAGAATTGAAATGGGAATGTGACAGATGACAATGCTTGTTGGAAGACAGATATGCCTGTCGCCGTTCAATACATTATCATGCTGAGGCAGTACATTACATGAAATGGATATCCATCTTCACATGACTGTTATAAAATCAGTAAACATGCACCATACTAAATATGCTTCGGTAAACAAATTGGATCGAGGTGGAATCTAACCACTCACGTCTTATATACATAGATCGTTGCAACATCCGGAAAAATATATTTACAAAAACAAGCATTGAAATGTCATCTTATTATCAGACCTATCGTAGATTCATCAATGTGATTTATTGAAAATACAGATACATTTAGGAGAACAATATTGTGCGTTTTGGAGCACTTTGGGCTTTTTTATATATTTATCCCACATGTCGGTATCTATTAACAAATCGGTGGCGAGTCCTGTAATACGAATAGTAACAAACCCCGACTATATTGAATTTTCCCTTTGTATTTTTATACTAGAATATTCTCTTCGGTATTTAAGTCTCGGAAAACACACATTTCAAATACTTTCCTAGCATATTTCGTTATCCTGTTTTCAGTTAATAAAAAACCTAGTATTTTCACGAGTGGATTGAGGGGAATTACTGTCTTGATAACAATATCGTTACCAGGATACCGTTCGTAGAAATACAAGTCATGCCTGTCTAATATATCATGATCATCTATATATAATTCAGTGGCACCAGATCTTATTATTTCTAAAGTACTATTATGCAACAAAATTGAAAGCCATGCATGAAAACTAATGCATTAGTTAGTATCTCAGTCAAAATATTTAGTTTTTGCTGTAGACTTGTGCTGGCGAACAAGCCAATTGCCATATAAATTATCGCCTTGGCCTTCACATCACGTACTTTCTCGGCAGACAGCCAACATTTCTTGGATGATCATATTCCCGATGAATGACTTTAACTTATCGTGACATCGTAAAATAAACACATATACCATTGAGAACAAGAAGTATCAACAACCAGCTTATACATTGGAGATAGCATCTTAATGACTTCTCTTCCCCGCGCTCGGAGAAATGGAAATGGCTCGGTCCTGGGTCCTACACAGTCAGATATCAAACATTAATATTGTAATCCAACAAGCAGAGGTCCTGAATTTGTATCAAGGTCGAACAACAATTGTTCTGTTAAAATTTTATAGGAGAAAATCTTCGGATCCTGACAAATAGATACCTTTCTATAAATCATACAACCAATTGTTAGTATTTCGGTATAATTAATATCATCGTTTCGCATTGATCTCTTATACATCGAACAGATTGATCATACAAAGTAAAATGACATGCTCCCTCCTTCGAAACTCGCAGAACGCCTCCCGTGAACTATTGCGATTCTCATCAAAACTCATGCTTGACGGAAAGGATATTGCTTCCCCAATATTTCATTGCATATGAATCATCCCAGCTAAATGCATATGACTATAATTCTATACATGGTGATAGTATTCGGTTTAAGTCCCGTAAAGAAATGAAATTGCTCTCCTCCAACGGATAAGTTATGATATAGCTTTAAGACTTGTTTTTTTTTTAAATAAAAACATGATTATCAAACGTTCATATACGATCTTAAAACAATTTTCATTTCGTTTGAGATTGCTGAAAAATTGTTTTTTTTTTTTTTAGTTGTTGTTTTTTTTTGAGAGTATTGGCGAGATTTAACAGAATTTCGTTTGAAATAAATACGTATTCCGATACGTTTTATCACATATGTACCAAACCTAAACTTTGAAGAATTCCAATACCTTGCTTCCGAAATCCTGCGAAGATGGCCATTTTGTCCCGCCGATCTCTCACCCTAACGTCAATTCTTCGTTTTTTGATTTCACATCTTTGTTTCTGCAATGACGGCAGAATTCTCTGCCTGGCACTGTATTCACCTCCAGGTATATCACACTAGTGACATTTGCAAAAATATTGCGGGGGCGATGTCACTGTATATTATGTGATGAAAATAATTCGTGTATAATCGTGCTTCATATAGCATATACCACTGTTCTTCTAAAACCCTGTACATAAGATTACCAAAACAATTACTTTAAAAGCCTGAAAATGTGAGATATTATCTGTTCTGTCAACTATTTCTGTTGATACCACCTAACTTTTGACATTTGAGTTTTCTGAGCGTTCTTCTCCCCAGAGAATTACACTTGTTAGCAGGGCGCTGCCCCTATTACATGACTTACTGCGTATAACAATGACAGTTTCCAATTTTTATTTATTTTTTTTCATTATAACGTGTTTCGGTGAATAGTACTTTGTCTGTGTAATGCGACTATTACAATATGCTATTCTGCGTTTTTAGTTAGACAGCAGGTAACTACGCTATCAGATGTGCATCAATAGATATGATAGAACATTCCAATGCATGTCAGCGATATGACACACTCTTAACTGATTTGCAATAATGAAAACAACTATTGTCACCCCCTCTGGGTGTTGAGATATACCATTTATTCAAGAAACGGTAAATGTAAGTCAGTTTGCCACCCCTTATCGTTAATTTACCTGATGCTAAAGTATCAGTAAAGCAAATGGAGACTGACGTGGTATGATTGGATTGGCGTCGCTGTTATTTTAACGTCCTTATAATGTGATATTACCACACGCCGACATGACATCGCTGACGTCACGTTATAACGCAATAGACGACAGCACAGATATACAAGGCGATATTGGAACTTCGCTAAGACTCTCCTGTCCAAGGTAACAGAACAATAGACATGGATTACAGCTAGATTTTGCAGAAAATATACGACTACGCTTTTCTCATCAATCATGATTCCAGCACGTTGATACATGTACTGCCTCCGCTTACCATCAACTTCAACTGTTTTATTGGTTGGTTAGTTGATAAGGTTTGATATTTTATATCACATAAAGTCATTTTAGGACGGCCTCCCATATATGCCATTTAATGTGTGCGGTTATGTGTGTATGATTTGGGAGGCTGCCGTACATTAGTGAGTTACAGGATAGCCACAGTTCTCTTACATAGTACAAATAGCTTTATATGTGTCCACTGCTGGTCATTAAAGTCTATCTTAGTGTGAAAACATCTAAACAAGACAACAACTTATTTTCAATAAGAACAGATTGAAGCATTATATATGATGTTTTTTTAAATACCCAAAACAATTAACCCATGTAGAATATACTGTAGTAAAGCGTTGTTAATAATCATAAGAAATTGATTTAATCGCCGACTTCAGATTTTTGTTTCATGAGAGGATTATTTCCACGTCTTCCACAAGTAGAGAGTTGCTATCTGATCTTTCCTTGAAATGTGTAAAACCAGATTTTATTTTAATGTAACTTCCTGTCTCGTTTTAATCAACCTATCCTCTAATTTTTATCTGACTCATCCCTACATTGTAAGGTTTTAAAAAATTGCATTGATAGCAGATTTCCGGTTTTCAAGCGATCTTCTAAAGTTCGCCTGCGAAAAGAAACCAAGCAATTTAACGAAGCTGAAACATCGCTGCAAAGGACAATTTAGGCTCTTAATCTGGAAATATTAATGATGGATAACGTCTTCGGTGAGCAGATGTGCCTTCAAACGTGGCCTTAAAGATTTACATTCCATATCGTTCATGTTATTAAAATTATTAAAATATTACTCATTTCTTTTCAAATATATGATTTGTGTCAAGTTTGGAATCGATTCCGTGAACTATTCCGTGAATTTTAAAAGAGGTGATTGATTGCCCTTCCGTACATTAATTTGTTATAATACAGAGCATCTATCAAAGAACAAAAATAAGGATGTTATTATATGAGAAATCAACTAAAAATATCTTTTAAAGTGTCGAGCAGCTGAAATTGTAGATAGAGAGTACATTTTGATATAAACCAAATGATATTCTTAATGTACACCTACAATGATTCTAGAAAATGTATATCTTTTAACAAAGATATGAACTTTGATTTGTATCTATATTCATTTTTCTTATAGCAAATAGAGCGAAAACGCAAACTAAAAATAAAGGTGGAAATGAAGATTGCAGTTTCTACTTTAAATAGGCCACACATACTTTACTGTAATTCGTAATATTCTTTTCCTGTTATTTGTCAGAAATGAAATGCATCTGTTTCAAATATTATAACAGGTATCAAAATCTCAAAGTACACAAAATCACTTTTACAGTGCATCCCAACCGTTCAGTAGTTTGTGTTTTCGAAGTAACTGAATACAATGCAAACCAAACGCCTATGTGAATGTTTGTATGTTTTTGGAGACTGTAGGATATTCGTGTCAATTTGTAACAATTGGACTTTTGTTCGTTTTTATAGTGTTATCTCATTGAAAGACGTACCCCAACCGTATCGTGACTGCCTTTCACCAATTAATATGATACTATAACCGCACAAGCGATATCCACAAAATGTTTTATGAAACTGATGCAAAATTAGTTAATAAAATATATATCAGTATATCAGTTTTAAGTTGAATATTTTTTATTTGATTTTGAAATTACAGAATCTGATTATTTGTAAAGTGTAGGTTTCTTAAACATGTCTGTTTACATTTCTTAAACATGTCTGTTTACATTTATTTTTGTTTGTTTACAGAGAGAAAGAACAAGGAGTGCTTCACCGGATGTTATGAAAACCTATAAAAGATAATATATGGTGTACCATAAAAGTGATATCTCTGTGGCAGTCATCCACTTCTAGCCGATAATTACCAAGGCTAATCAATACTCCTTTTATCTACGATATTATTCATAGGATGCAAAGAAAAAACCTTCTGAATCATTCACAAATGGATTATTTTTTTAATCATTAAGTATGCATTTTTGACGTGCGATAAAGGCGGTATTTTTAGAAGAATTGTCTTTTTATAGAGAACTGATAAGTTAAAACAATTGAATAACGTAGGGAGCGGACAGTACAAACGTAATTAATCCAAAACAATAATAAATCATTGTGTGTATTGATTGTACAGGTAAATATAATCAACAGGTGTTAATCAAGGCCTATGTGACCTTATCCTAGAATGTATAGCCTGTTGTTCTCTGACCTTTTAACAAAAACAAATAAAACAATATAATACGAGATTGATTAAGTTGACAACAAAATTGTACCTAAAGAGGAGTCGGCCAACTGATGGAGACAGTTTATATGTACCTGTATTGACCATAATGAGATGAAGAAACTATTTCAGACATCAGCGATATAAAGAGGTCTTTGTATAATGCATTGACGTCACGCCCGCCTCCAATACACAAGGCGTATCGGGAACATCTTCATTTGGACGGTGCCAGGCCTATAGCGATGGCTGATTTATACCTATACACGCACACTGGCGGAGAGCGCTCGGTCTAGTGACACGATGACAGCGGAATCATTTGTTCCCACAGTCACAACTGTTGGAAATAATTCTGTGAACCATACAGGTGATATCATTTACCAAGAAGCGTTACAACCATCATGGGATAATTCCTTTTATTGGAATATGAATATCTCGCTATTCGACAGCGCTGGCAATTTCAATCCGGATTTGTTACCGGATTCTTTTTTCAACACTATACAGGAGGATTTCTATGGACGCAAGAAACCGATGACAATTATGCTCATGATATTATATTCAGCAGCATTCATTTTTGGTCTTCTTGGAAATATTTTTGTCATTGCTGTTGTTATTCAGTACCAACATATGCGGACGTTGACGAATGTTTTCCTTGTCAACCTAACTGTCGGAGATCTTCTGGTTGTGTGTATTTGTATTCCAATGACTCTCGGAAGTTATATTTACTCGGATTATATTTTTGGAAATTTTTTGTGTAAACTGACGCCATTTTTACAAGGAACCGCGGTGGCGGTGAGTTCACTAAATTTACTTTGTATCAGTATTAACAGATATTTTGCTATTCATAGTCCGCTGAAGGCCAAAGTACTATTTTCTAAAAATAAGATTTATCTTTTATTAGCACTGGTGTGGCTCGTATCTCTTTGCTCATTCATTCCTCTCCTTGTCGTAAGCACAGTAGTGACTTCTGGATTACAAGGGGTGTACGAAATGCACACATGCGTGGAACTATGGTTTTCACCACTTACAAAACAAATCTACAGCATGTTTATCCTGTTTGTACTTTTCTTACTCCCACTTATCGTGATGCTTGTGACATACACAAGGATTGGTTACACACTTTGGAGGACGGAGGCTCGGCGTTTCATGGAAAACTCCATTACGAACAAATCACAAGCCGAGCGTATTCTACGTCAGCGGAGACGTACCGTTAAAATGCTGGTGGCTGTTGTCATGATCTTCATATTCTGCTGGTTTCCTTACTATACTGTGATGATCTGGCTCGACTTTAACATGGTGATGTCTATACGGACACAATTTGTCAATGATTATGTTTACCCGGTAGTTTTACTGCTCGGACTATCCAATTCTACAGTTAATCCAGTTTGTTATTGTTTCATGAGCAATGGATTTAGGCGAGCTTTCCTGAAATTGTGTTGTCGACAGAAACTAACAAGCGGAAAAAATGTACTTCTCACTGTTCGATTTAAGTCTAGTGATGACTCGCAAATCGAAAGTATTGTAACGGCCTTGACGTAAGCCTTGTGTTGTAATTAGCTCTTCAATGACGTCAGTACGTGCTTTACAATGGCATGCACGTTAAATTTAATGAACTTATATCCTTTGTTTACTATGGATCATCACTTTGCTCAAGACTTAATCGTTTTCAAATTTGATATACTTTCTCTTGCAATGCATTTCGATTGAGATACTATATTTTAGAAAAACATTGTAATTTCGATCAGTGCGTTAGCAAGTTAAGTGTATCAAAATTTTAATTCATCGATGTTTTAAAATGTGATGGTATCAAAGTAAACATCAATTGTAAAAGTGAAGTTAAAAAAATAAATTACATTATGTGCTACAGATGTAGAATAATTAACTTTGAAACATTTGATATTTATCTATAAATATGTCGTGATTAATCATTTGATTTTTCTATCATTTCCATAGATAAACTTAATCAAAATATTGACATAAAATCATATTTACATCTCGTCTAAAAAGTATCATAACACACCCTATCCGGTTTTTGTTTTGTTTTGTTTTTTGGGGATGTAGTTCTCTTAATTATATACGACACTTACAAAACAGGCATTATCAGCTTATAGTTGAAACACGAGGATTGCCGTGAAGGTGCTGTAGATTGACATAAGATTGATAATAATCGTGTATTAGTTAGCATCTATTCTTATTTCTTGTATTAAGGATCTGATAGCGTCCCTTCAATGATCAATGATCCCATTCAAATATTTATTTATAAACAAAACGGTGTACATAAGTCAGTTTTGTAATTTCCAAAATTTTATTTAAAGTTATATGTGCCGTATTTTTCATACCCACGAATCAAGATGAGCTTTTAATATGTTATTCATCACCAAAAATTACCAACTTTTTGAAAATTACAGTGCTTTCAATGTATAGGTTTTATTTTTACATGTACAAATAAGAGCTGAAAATGATTTTTGGCAGTACTGCCTTAAATCATTTATTTACATCAATAGTGACGTGAAATGAGTACATACGATGAGACCATGAAGCCAAATTGCGGTCTACAATTTTATTAGACATTTTAAAAATATTTTTAGTAATTGTAAAGTGACTTCTGCAGGTATGTTTTCATTTAAACATATTTAAGGCATAAAAACAACAATCACAGAACAAAATTTCTGTGTTATTACTAACGTTTATAAGTCATCTGAAGCCATTTGAATGATTTTTGCAGCTTTATTTATCAAACCTTATAGATTTTAATAAATTAATGATGAAAAAATAGCATGTCAAAATTATCGCCCAGTTACGGCACATATAACTTTAAGTTTAAAGTCATGTCGTCATATAGCATTTTACCTATTCAATGCGTACCATACTAAAATATGGACGATGTCATCAAAAACAAGTTATCTTTAACTTCTTGATTAGGACACACACCCAAAGAGTTGTCAGATCTTCTGTCTAACATAGTGTAGTTATATTATAGATTCCAACCAGATTGGTGTGATTGTTAGTTACTTTAATATGACATGTTCACAAAAATATTTTTGATATTTTGAAGCTGGTATTTCTTCATATAAAATGTTTTACATAGTTTTGAAACTAATGCTAGACACACAATGAACTAATCACAATATTTATAGGTTTAGAATAGGACTAATGACATGTATTTTTATTATTGTAAAACTACTTATAAAAATACAATTTTAAGATAATTATGATTTACATGAAAACTCAATGTCAATGTTATTATAACAAACAAACAATATCTATTTTATATTTTAATATTTATTGATGAAAACTATTTTTGATGTTACTTAAGAAACAATATATTCTGTATAATCGATTATTTTTGTGTTAATCATATTTTTAGAATAATGAATTCTATCATCAAATTTAAAACTCGCTATAAAGTCACAAGAGAATATCATACATTTCTGTGTATTATTTAACACGTGAAAATAAATCAATCTCGTTGTTTGTCTGCGGAACTGCTCAAATATCAGGCGAAAATAATCGCCAATCAAGCAAAATATTAAAAAAATCGTTTCATTCATTTAAAACTAAATCGAATATGAGCGTTAATGATTCGAATACTTTTAATAAAAAGTCAAATAAATATTGAACATATCTAGGTGGGTCCGATTTAGTCAAACAAGTCGAAGTTAACCGACATTGTAACGTCGCTGCCGAGAACGTCATGTGACTACCGTAACTACGTAACGTCTTTCCAAACTCTTCCGAGAACGGGTCATGAACTTTCCGACTTACGTTCGGCAATAATTGTAACAAATCGTAATAATTGTAAGAGGAAGCCGTGCTTCCAAGTAATGACTTTCAGCAATTGCTGTACCAAAATTATCAAAATTTCAATTACATCTACAAATACTACCTATATAACAATAAAACTTTTTGTTGATAGTTACGTGTAGTGTGACTTTAGTGTTTGTTGTAAGCTTGTTTCCGAAATATTATTGTCCATTATTCAAATTTATGTACATTCCATAGTTATGTCTATAATTTAGGTTAAATGTCAGTCACTAATAAACAATGACTTTATATCGACTTCGTCTTTTTTTTCTAAATTCGTAAATGCCGAAATATGTTTTGTTACCGTAAGATTCCATTAGGATTTCCTAATGAAGTTTCTAATTCAAATAACAAAGCTATTTTTTGCTTAGTTGATTAGGTTGAACGCCCTTCCTGCAGGCAAGTAAAATTCACATAATGGCCTCATCAGAATCCATGGGTATATTTATCAAATGAAAATCTATAATAGTGAATAAAACAAATAGAAGCCTGTATATAAATAATATATATATATTTAATATCAAACTATGGCTATATAAGGGAAAGCTGTGCCATTCGTATATATAACAACATGATCAATTTGACATTTCTATAAGAAGATAGCATTTGACGTCATATACTGAATAATGTTCAATTACATCATGAGCAATTACAATGAACATGCCAATGAACTTTTGGATCAGCTTTTTAACGAGACATTATAAATCAGTCCCGCGCAACAAAGGCGTTACGATAATGTGTTATTCTCCAATTATGACTTCGATCATTATACAATTATATTGTTTACAGAAATTCAATGAAATATGATAACAAATTAATCTCATCAACCACTAATCAGGCATTAGGTACATATGAGGTTTATTTTGTTACCAACGTGTCCGAGAGGCTATCATCCGAGAGCCAGTAAATAATTTACCCTGGGATAAAATCACATGGTAGTTACCTTAAACTTTGTTCTTCACTTCAACAAAACCCTTACCCCCCCCCCCCCACCCCACCCCCACCATCCCCCACCCCTGAACCACCCCACCTGCATACAAAAGTTATACCAAAATCAGACCAAGCCAAATAAGAACTATGAAAGGTATCTAGGATTTATGACATTACATTGATATTTTTTTCACCAGAGCGTATATTTTCGTAAAAAATAATGTTATTTTTGTGTCTTTTTTTCATCATACCTGAATATGATAAACGATTGAAAGCAAACAAAAATCAAAAATCCTAAATTACAAGTATCACTGCTTCTTTAATAAACGTTTAATACATTGTATTGATTCTCCTCTAAGCCATTACTTTAGCCTAAATATCATTATGTATCTAAACATTGTATTTTTGTAAATGCATAAAGTACCAGAAATGTCCATTAGCAGTCGTGTATGCACACCAAAGAATGTGGCTAAATACTGGGTGCAAATTGGGACAATGTAATATAATTCTATATGCAGTCATAGTGCATAATATCATTGACAATTGTTTTTATGTTGCATTGTGGTTACTTATCAGTTGACAATTTATCTATCTGAGGATATGAAAATCACAAACAAGATTGTCAAATTAGACTTGTGCATCGACTGTGGAGAATAGGCATGAACAGTTAAACTGAGGCAGTTCTTCATCAGTTGATGTAAATATCTTATCACTGTGTTGTATTTTATTTGCTGACCAATTTGTATATAAATTTGTTTTCGTTTATCATTAAAATATTGGAACTAAATTTTGTGTCTTTCTTCATTATCTTGATTTTAATACTATATCGAATTGCAATTATAGTCTTAACAAGATCCCATTGTTATGATTTTAGACCAACTTATATAATGAGGTTATCAGATATAAAACAAACAATATTTGGCTTTAAAAATGATATAATGTTGACTAAATGAACAGAGGGGATTGGATGGAAATGTATTACATATGAGTGTGGTGTTGACGTTTATATCTAATAATTAATATAAAGGACCTTTCTAACATTGTCCACATTGAGTAGTTTGGTGTCTCCGGCCGTATGTTTCAGTAAGATAGCACTGTAAAAGAGGCATAGTTCCAATATCACAAGGAGACGCAAATACTACACCAGTAGACACAACACGAACAAACAAATGTATCAAAGCCTCCCACAGTAATACATAAAATGATATTGTCCTTAAATTAAACTGATTGGGTGTTAAAGCATAAGGCAACAAATCAAACATCAGGAGCCGATCACCCGGAGGATTTCGATAAACAATTGCCACCGGTCGTACTTTTATGGTCATGTGATAACGTTGTTAGATGGTAATGATCCTACAACCCTAGAATTCAGCTAGAATTACGCTGATGTAATGTCTTGCCGTCAGTTAAACCTGTTTAAAATATCATACATGCATGAGTAAAACACTATTTTCGTATTTGATGGCGCTTTCTTGCGATGACAAAAGCCATTTTATCATTTAACCAGGACGATATCCGATGATTTGGCCCTTGTAATAGTGGCACTAGTGTATTATAACTTGGTGCAATTGGCATCGACCGGAAAGGCATTGTGACGTCATGGCAGATACAAAAGATGACGGTAGATAACGTGACATCTTGATGACGTCATGGCAGATACAAAAGATGACGTTAGATAACGTGGCATCTTGATGACGTCATGGCAGATACAAAAGATGACGTTAGATAACGTGACATCTTGATGACGTCATGGCAGATACAAAAGATGACGTTAGATAACGTGACATCTTGATGACGTCATGGCAGATACAAAAGATGACGTTAGATAACGTGACATCTTGATGACGTCATGGCAGATACAAAAGATGACGTTAGATAACGTGACATCTTGAGCTCCAGGAGGGCGGAATAAAATGACCGCCTCCTCTCATTTTTTTCAATACATTTTTGCGTGAATTTTTTTTTAGATTGTTGTAGTTATTTGATTAGAAGTAGAATATTAAAAGCATATTGTTTCACCTCGTAACAGCAAACACAGATTAAAAAAACAAGATCTCTATCAAGGATACTGAAAAATGCAGAGTTAAGTGTTGTTACAGATGGTTGTCTACTCCCAGCCATGCTGCACTCCGCTCTGCGAAGCGTACGCAAGGCAGGAACCAGTCTAAATGTGATGTTATTAAATTCCGATACTTACACGATTACATTACGAAACTGTTCAATAACTATTGTGAGTTACCCAGCGGTGTTTGCTGTAATTACATATCAGCAACCTTCTTATTGCATTGTTAATACTATTACTATACATTTGTCAGGATTGTACCGGTTACATTTGAATGTATAATGTCGATGGTAATTAGAGGACCGACCAACAGTAAATACCATTTATACAAAGACTTTATTTTTAATTAGCGTGAGAACAATGGGTAGAATTATATAACCAATTATTAAAAACGTATACCGGATAATTATTTCTGTAATGTATGGAATACAGAATCAGATATGACGACATTCAGTGAAATCATTAAGTGACAACAATAAGTATTTATCTGTACTATGTCTCTGTGGATCCCATTGTGTTTCCTTTATTACTGTATTACGATTCGGCTAACCAACCCACCTGTGTTATATATAATTATTTGTTTGTACTACCAATATCAGGAGAAGACTAAGATAGGCTATGCCTGATGTCTCATCCAATTGACACTAACATCTTTTTGTCAATAAAATATTTGGAAATTAAAAAAACCCACCTGTAATTGAAATGGTTTAATGTGCCGTTAAGATGCAAAGCTTTACTGTACTATGTAGCTCATAGTCGATACTAGAGCACAATATATACTTGTTTGGAAAGGAAAACTGAAAATGCACATGAAGACTGAGATTAGACCCCAAACACTAACCGGATACCCTATAGATAGACCTACATGGACATCAGTGCTAGACTCGCTCAAAAATTGTCGAATTTATATAGTATTTGTCTCGAAGACATCAACTCAAAACCCAGGCTAAAGTATCAACTTGTTTATTTTACATTAAGCACTTTTTTCGTGCACTATTCCATCATCAAGCTTTATTTCCCCCGTTAGGGGATGAATACAATCAAATCCACAAAAAAATAAAGAAAAGAACAATGAAGATAAACGTTAAATAGGTCGGAGCTCGCTGCTGGAATATACAACTCATAAATAAGGTAAATAGCCGCGCGGTTCAGTAACGTTGGTTAACTTCAATGGTTCACAAAAGGCATCGCGTAACGCGGACAGCATATTGAATTGACTTTATAAAGAATTGTCTTTGGTCTGCAACACTGGTGTAGGGGATTCCTGTACTGGCTCCTAAAAGGCTACGGGTGAAGGAGGAATGATCCAAATTTTCAATGAAATTGAAAATAGAAAGGTCAAGTTCAGATTGAATATCTTCCATGAAAGTTTTTCTTAGGGTGTCGTAGAATGTACACTCAGAACAAAGATGAACTGCAGCGTTGTCAAAAGTCAGAGAGCAGAGCGGACACTGGTTACCGGCAAACACTCACGGTACTGCCAAAACTTTACATAAACAGTAGATGGTCTTAATATCGGACAAAGATTCAGCAGCAAGCCACAGTATATATGGGTCGTATGAGGAATGTACAGTTTTTAAAAAGGATAAGTTATTATCGTTTGCCATACGATCCTCGAGCGCTGAATTTTCACGTAATCTGATATTGGAATGTATTATACGTTTCCATTGGATCTTGGAAGGAAAAATGTAAGATCGTAGATAAGACTCCAAATAAGCAAGAAGGTTGTATTTCTGGAGTACCTTAACTATATCAGGGAAATATCCCTTCTCGTGGTTAACCGTGGGTCTCTTTGAAATATACAAATGAAGACGAATAGTAAAAATTTGCTTTGGCAAGTAACGTTGGTCCATAGCGATAATTTTTGCAGAAACAGTAGTTTCCTCCGGTCGATCTCTGCTGAAATTCTGAAGAGGCCAAGAATAGGCTCAGCTATATCGGACCTCGTACGGCTCGGCAAGCCAAGTATAAGTTTTGCAGCGTAATGTTGAAAACGTGCGATCTTGGAGATGTCAGTAGCGGTGAGATTTACCCAATGTTCACATCCATACAGAATAGATGGTAAGACGACTTTCTTATAAAGACTGGCTTTAACGATTGGACTTATCGCAGATAAGGAATGGGCAACACCAACGATCGAATGTAAGGTTCTTCTACCTTTATCACATGCGTTGGTGATGCGTTCGGCATTAGTCAGTTTGGACGAAATAATTGTACCCAGGTGTGTTTGGGAGTGTGATATTTCAATGGTATGAAGGCCCAGTGTCCATGTTTCCATTGGATTTCTTGGAATGTAGATCCCTATTACTAGAATTTTACACTTTGATTCATTGAATTCAAACTTCCACTTAGTGCTGTATACCTGACAAATGTTCAATAGGTGTTGAAGCGATTGTGGAGAAGTGCTGATTAGTGCAATATCGTCTGCCAGAGTTGGGTTCCCAGAGGTAATCCTACCGATAGAGGCACCGTGTTGGCTTTTTTCGAGACAATCGAGTAGGTTATCAATAAAAGCCAGGACCACCGACACCGACACTGTCCAATGACTTCGTCAGTGTTATATTTTCTTTGTCTTTTTAGATTCATGGTAGATTCAAAGGAGTGGTGTCAGAAAATAATGGCGTAACAGCAGAATTCGAGAATGGCGGGGCAAAATTGTTGCCTATATGCTGAAGTATTGCAGCACATTTAACAGTGAAATTCTATAAAATGTTGCTTGTTGTAGTTGTATATGATAAAATATCTTAAAGTGTTTTTCATTTTATTATGAATTTTTGATAAAAACTTCTATAACTCGCTTCATAAACCGTGCGCTCGGAGTTATAGTTAAGTGATGCGACGCCGCCTCATGGGACGCGTTTGGATTTATTTCAATAATGGCGGCATCCATATGAAAGATACGTTTCTAATATAAAAGCCAGGTATTTTCTGTGTTAACAATAAACTGAATATAAAGTTAATACCTAAATAGTTTCGGCATACGTTGAAACAAATATCCATGTAATTTCGTCGGATATAAATGTCGGATAATAATATTTGTCTCTTTTTCAACAAGAAAACATTTCGATGGCAAACGAAAAAGTCCGCCATCTTGGATTCAAGTGGCTAAGGTACGCTCTGAAAACGAACCACTTGTACCGGTACAAATCTGATGGTACCGCGTATTCCATTTGAGATACAACAGATTTGTATTGATACAACTGGTACGAATCTGCAAATGGATCGCACGATAACCTCCTATAAAATGAACACTTGTTTAAAATCATATCTATGTAGCTTTAAATCGACATATGTACAACTCTGAAAATTATGACCATCTTAAATGTTGTAGTTAACCATGTGATATTTGTACATGCCATATGCTCCTTATCATTGCCCCTAATGCGGCTAGATGTGCAGGCTAAACAAGATCAGCAGGTGAGCCGATCGCCTGGCTGGCTATTATCACATAATCTATCTAGTCAAAACAGAGGTAACAAATCCAGTCCAGATATTAAGCATGTGAGGTCAGTTCGGACTTCTAAACATGATATGACCATTAGTTATTAAACAGGCGCTTGCTTACCAAGTTAGTATCATATGTTGTGTCCAGTATTTCAGGATGTTAATGAAGAGTATAATTTCACATTTAACTTCTTATTTAAGTATGTCCTTAGAAAACTTACATGTTCTGTGTTTATTCTGACCATTCAAGATATCTTATACCTCAATGCATCCGACATTAACATATCTTATGGGCATTAATAAAACAACCGATCGAAATAAACAAATAATATTCTAAAAAAACCGACAAAGCAACGTACAAAAATCACTTTCATATAATAAATGAAACATGAATGAATTGATAAACATTTTAGGATATGAATATGAGGCAAAACATATTCGTTTTTCTTCATGTTTACACTTGGTGTGCCGGTGAAGTATGTGTTGGTGCTTTATATAGTATATAGATGTTTAACGTGTTGCTTGCCGAGTCCTTTTACAATTGTCCAGGATTCCATTTTTAATTAAACTTTATCACGACGAACAAACAACATACTTTAATCAATATTATATGACCACAAACAGCATGTCGAACTGTTTCTCGATAAATTCCATCGACAAGTAGAACGCTCTACACTCTTTGCTGCATGGTAATCTGCTTATAAACTCGTGGATTTTGATAAAAAAAAACGTCTCAAAGTGAAACTACATATGTACTATGGATATATGCTGTGTAGGTGATACACGGTAGTTTCCTTGGTGTTAATTCTATGTAAGGCTAAGTGGATGTGTCACACCATTTCATTTAGCATTGTGATGACAAATAAAAAGTGGCAAGTCATAGATAGAGTGGATTCCTGGCATTATTTTTTTATTGTGGGTTAAAAACCGTAGCCTTGAGTTTTGAGACAATATGTACGGTGTATCCGAAGTCGTTCACATCTGACAATGATATAAGATGCACCGCGATCAATTGGGTTCAATTGAGTTAATTGGGTTCATCATGTTAAACATGAACTTTGTAATTTGGGTTTTTTATTATGTTTGGACTAGGCAATATGTACTAAATGAAAATATTTTTTGCTATTGTATGCTCAACGTGTCCATGATGTATTCATTCAAGAATTACAGAGTGCCTTTGATGTTTCTTCCAAATGTTATTTATATAAGCATATCGCTGATACCTTTTGTATTCAGTATTATTTAACTAAGCCAATTTAACAATTTATTGAGTAAATTTCGGATGCAAGGACACATCCTTAATATAGAATCCGGGCGCTATAGCAACATTTCCAGGAGTCAGCGAGTATGTACAGTTTGTGATAAGGATGATGTTGAGGACGAGGTCCATTTTATTTTACTTTGTCCTGCATATTCTGATTTAAGAAGGACTTATATCAAGCAGTATTATTACCGACATCCGAGTGTTTACAAGCTTATAGAATTGTTTTCATGTAAAAGTGTAAAAATTTTAAATAAATTGAGTAAATATTTGTTTCATGCTTCGGAAATAAGGAAAAATCTCCTCTCTGTGTAACGTTATAACGAAAGTTGACTTAACTGTACATTTATTTAACACCTAGCTATTTAATCATTGATGAATGATTATTTATTTATTTTTTGAAGTGTACTTTTATGACGTCACATATGTGGTGACGTCGCAAATACATTAATTATTTTTTGTATTGTTCCTCCTTTATTAAGATGTTTGTTACGAGTTTACACGTCAAAGTATTCTTTATATATTTATGTGTATGGGATTTTCCTCCGCCATCTTTTATATTATATGTGAATTTTGATTTAAAATAATTATGTATATTGTTGCCTATATACTGTATCGCATTTGGTTATAATAAAACTTGAAACTTGATCATAATATACAAGCCGAAAGCGGCAACTACGAGTACTTTCGAATGAAAATTTAATTATACGGATAGTCGTTCAGGGAAGGATATAACGCTTGCCTCTCGTCAGGAACAAAGGCGCCTGTTTTTTTTTTTTTTATATATATATAATAAAAAACATAATATATTACCTATATACATTATACTGAACAATAAACTTCAATCAAATTACAAGTATCTAACTTTAACGGTTCAAGCAGTCATATTTAAGATACGACTCAACTACAATCAAATACATACTCTCATCAAACTTCTCATTAATTCGTGAATTACATCGTACTTTTAGATATAAAACAAAATTAATCGACAAAAATGTAGCCAATTACTTAGAAACTATAACGACTATAAATTTGTCTATGTTTGAATTGGTGGCTTTAAACGTACATATGCACTCCACTTCCAATTCTGAGAATGGGCTGTCTCGTTATAAATTCTCTGGAATTAATCATGAACATGCTGAATACAGCTGAATACCTAATGGCCAGATTTTTGACACCTCGTTGCTTAATTTGTTTTCCTGAAGGCGCTAATGAACGTGAAAATGCATTAAGGCAAATACGAAACAGTGTAAGACAAATAATCCATTCGAACTTTTGATATGATACATGTACTAAATAACGTCCGTAGACAATATTTTTCAGTCATCTTATTTCTCCGATAGTTATCAGTAGTACTCGTATATGAAAGAGTTGTATCAGCGTTACTTTTATTACATACCAGTCAATCTTATACAGATAGCATATAGTTTAACGTAATCAATGAAAAGAATTCACCATGAAATGAAAGTACATTGCACATGAGTAAAAGAAGCCTTTTAAAAGATATTCTTATCAGCTCAAGACAATCTTGTTTAAAACATACCATTAATTAGTTAACCTTTGTTTGATTACATATAAAGAGCTGCTAAGGTGAATATGTAGAGATTACGATGGTGAAACTTTCCTATTGTCTTTGTCGACCTGCAGCATTCGAACCCCTGAGGATCTCCCTCATCAGTTGAAACATATCCGTCGTGGACCTTGGAATAACAGATCGACCTATAAATGTAAACAGATTCATTGTTCAATCACTCATGTTTGTTTTATTGAACTTGTTGTCTTCCCGATTACATTAATTTTGCATTAATTTCCTTGGATGCTTTTAATCTATCGAATTCGCCCTTGCCTAACAGCCTCTACGTCCATATATATCATAAGACATATTACACAGACTTCGTGTTGTGAATGGTTGATGACATTTGAGGTCAAAAAAGTATCAGTAATTACTATACATGGTGTCCTTTAGATGGTTTTCCAGCAAGACTCTGAAGTATTTCGTGGTTTCTGCGTTCCAGGCCGATTCTAGTAAACCGTTCCAGACATTACAACCACATTGATCATCCATAAATTAGTGTCTTTGGTGTATTATTTAATTGTTTTTATCATCTTTAATGTCATTGATTTATATTTCACTAAATTTAGAAATCTGTGTGATGCAATGCTTGTTGGTGTACATATATCTCGTCAATACTTTTTCCTCTTGAAGCAGTAAATCAAAGTTTTGAGTTAACTCTCCATACATCATATATAAATACAAGAAAATAATTTTATATCATCATATGCCATCATTATAACAAGCCGAACTATCGTGGACCTGTTAAATCCACAGGGGGCCAACTCAATGGAAATGGACGTTGTCATACATTTTTTGTATTTGGAGGATGGACTGATGAGTATATATGACAGACCTTTGGGTATTTTCCAAAAAATACGAGATTTGAAAAATTATTTAAAAATCGGGATATTTACTATCCCGATTTAAAAAAAAATCAAATCTCGTATTTTTTGAAAAAAATCACATGACTGTCATATATACTCATCAGTCCATCCACCAAATACAAAAATGAATGACAACATCCATTTTCATTGAGTTGGCCCCCTGTGGTTAAATCCACTGTCGCCGCTATCGGTGGCGATAATCAAAGGTTTGTAGTAGTAATCACTAACTAGTACCACAAGGGTATTCAGGTATAATAGAAAGAAATCAGAGTTACCGGGGTTGTCTTCATAGAAAATTAATATGAGATGAAAAATATCCTAATTCCACTTTGTAAGTGACGATAAAAATCCTGGTTAACTTATGAATGTTATAAACCTACTTCAAGGTGTTCTGTTAAAAAGTTAAACGTTGATTTTGGGCAGACATGCAAAGATATATGTATTAAAAATATCAACATTTAGAAAGATTGATTTTAGTTGCTATATATAATGAAGTTCAATTTTAGTAGTAAATTACTTTCTTATTTCAAACACAAGTGCATATTGCACCAAGGTGTAACCTAGTATTAAATTTAAATCTCTTATTGCACCAAGGTGTAACCTAAGCTCCCCTAACCCTGATAGGCCTTCCCGTGTTTGCCCTGACGCAAATCTGTGTTGCTACACTTACATTAACGTCGGACTGGACTTTGTCGGTGGATGGATCGGAGTAGTCCGCTAAACCTGTCTATATAGCCCCGTTGTTGTTGTAGTAGGAGTGCCTAGTCGACGGTGATGAGCTTACGGCTAAGCCTGAAATATGATCGGTGATGCTGAAGGGAGTAAATGAGATGTTGAGAGGGATGTAATGGTGTGGAATATGTATAGCCTTAGAGGGTGTCTGATGAGTAGAAAAATAGTCGTATTATGTGTAACGTATGGACTACATGTATTTTGAAAATATCACTCTATTTACCATCATTGTTGTAAAATATTGTACAATACTTGTGTTATCAACATTTATTTCTTCAATAGTAATTTGATTTACCGGCGCCTCATTGTAAAATTGCTTTGGAGGGGATTCAGCAGGAATAACATTGCGTCCACATTGTTCAATCCTGACTACGCTCCTGAACGTATACATCATCAAGTTGTAATTAGTCACTCTATAAACGCTATGAAGTCTTCATTTTTGTAGTAATGAAGGTGAGACCAGAGTTCCTTTCGAGTTATGTGTTGTTAAACCAACCAGGGCTACCATGCCCGATGTCGTTCAGGTTGTTGTAAAACAGGGAGATATTGTCATCATAATAATACATTTTTAAACTCTTTTTAGAATAGCATGTGGATCTCAACCAGAATAAATTTACAGGCGAAGGGAGATAACTACTAGTTGTTGACTAGATCAAAGAAGCAGTTATAGTTTTTGACTAGATCAAAGCACCAATATGATCATTAAAGAATGCTTTATCAAGCATGCTAAATGCCAAATATCTGAATAATTTAGGCCTTTATAACTATAGAGAATTTGTTTGAAGGTTAACACCTACTTTGACTCCCTTGTCCTTGGAGATCAATACAACAAATATTGTAGCCCTTCATACCAGTATGCTATTTCATTTCAACAAATGTTACTGCAAATAAGGTGCAAATGGATTTGGCATCAGGCAAAGCCTATATTAACCGGTCTATAGGCCTCTTTTAGTTATTGACATTGATAACCCTTCATCCCAGCATGTGACATGGAAGAAAGAGATGTTTATCTTGTGTTAAATACATGTAGTTTTCAAAATGATAATACTATTAAAGATGCTCCACTGCCAACAGAGCATAAATGATACGCATCCTTTGAACAATAAGTGGTGTTTAATTGTGTATATGTATGTCTAATTGACAAAAATTAATATAAAATAATTTCTTTTGCTTCTGGTGCATGCGCAATCAGCACTTCATTCCATATAGGAAATAGTGCCAGGGAATATTTTTGGGATGCAATTAATTATTTTTTATATTTTCAACTTAAAATTAAAAGCTCAAACTTTTTGATGGTAGTAATGGTGTAAAGTAAGTAACTTTTGTAACTGAAGAAAAATAATAAATCGTCTGCTGCTGTTTTTGATAGTGAAAAATTATCATTTGTCAGCAGTGGAGTATCTTTTGAAAATATTTGATAAATATGTTTAATTAAGAGATTTAAACTACACTGTAAAATATTAATCATTACGTAAACTAAGAAAATTTTGCAAAAAAGCATATCATCACTGTGCTTTGCTACAAAGGGTTGTTGCCAGGGGCAACAAAACCACAAAAAATTTCAAGTCATGCATTTTTGTTAATTATACCAATATTATATTACATATCAAATTTTGTTGAGAAGCCATAAATGACTGAAAGTGCATTTACACTTTTTCTTTTTAAGACTCAACATGGTATCTAGTTATGCAAATTGCATTTTTGGACCAATCTGAAAACAAAATGGCTGACAGACAGCCATCTTTGATGCTGGCAATAAAGTTTACAAGGGTCCTATGAGATAAAATATTTAATTTAATCAGTAACTGATCTCACTGAGCTGTAAGGTCATTAATCAATCTTTTAAACACAATCTTGATAGTAAACCTCATTTTTTCATAACCCATCTCCATAATTTACGCTGCAAAAGACAAAAACAAAACATTCAGGTTTTTGGTTATATGATAAAATTTAATGGATTTTGTGAGATTTTTTAGACATGATAACATTTCTTTGTAAAACATTTTGTATTAACCATTAATAAAACATAATAACCTGTTTAGTAGCAAGCATTTTAAGTCACCAAGTCATATACCATACACAATATATATTATAATATACTACATGACTGACCTGCTTAACTGCAGTTGATCAATTACAACCACTTATTATATTCGTAAAATATTTGAATATGTTCAAAACTATTTAAAAGGGTTGTTCTAAATGTTATATTCAAAAGGTTTGTTCTTAATGTTTTTTGGTTAAGATGACTTAAAGGTATGTTTCTATAAAAGCAATTGCTTTAATTTCCACCCCTCTATTGCTTTAATTTCCACCCCTCTCACTATAATTCTGGAATAACCCTAAATAAAAAAATATAGGTCAATAAACCATTTTACATTTACATGTAGTCATAACAAATTGTCTGTGTTACAAATTATTGTTAACATATATAACACAGCAAAGAGTTTTTCCTCAAAGTCAGAAAATAAAAAGCTTGAAAATAAGGTATTAGAAAATTGCTTCAACAAATGACCCACTAGTGATCATCGATTTCATTTACATACAAACAAATTTCCTTGAATCCTTCAAAGGGTTATCGTTCTAAAAGCACAGTCGACACGCTCAGATACCCAAAGTTAGTGTTAAAACTCTGCTGTGTCGTCAGTTCATGGAACACTTCCAATAACTGCCATAACATTCTGTACGGGTCGAGGAGGACAGAGGACAGGGCATTGCTGTGGGTTTGTCCTCCTTGAACACAGGTTGGAGATATACAACAGGACCATCTCGGCGTTCCTTGGTCCCCTGCGCGATTCCTTTATTAATCTCGTACACACATTCATACACCAGTCACCTGCTCACACAGTCCTTACACTCCAATATCATCTCACTTCTTGGGCGGGGGTCTGAAATGGAAATATGAAAAATTTTAATTTCCAGTTCAATTGAGGATTTTCTACACACAAAAATCCATACAGGATTTTTACAAGTACATGTATATGACTCTTTAATCTTAATCATTATCCGAATTCCCTGTCAAAAATCTATATTTAATTCAATCCTTAGACATTTCAATTTGTTGTTGTTTAACACAAATGAACGTACAAAAACACACCTAAGCTATCAATCATTTTTGATAATTTCAACTTAAAATAACCATAACAAACATTTTCTAGAACTACAAACTGCATAACTTTTGATCACCACTGGAAATTATCTGAACACTTCAATATTTTATGAAATACATTCCAAAATTTGTGCCCAAAAAACCTGACCAAATCTGGATGAATTCTTTCAAAAAATTTACCCTTGAAAGTCCTATCAATAACCGAAGTCATTTCACAACAGCCTGACACTTTATGTGTCATGCATGTAAGTGTGATATGGGAGTATATTGATGATCATGTTTTTGTATAACACTGGTACAGAGTAAAGACGAGGTGTCTTGTTTACCTACCTATACATGCCCACCACCACTGCGTGATCTCTCTCGTAAGGCTCTAACGTCAACTGTTCTGTGGGCTTGATCTTCTCCGCCTTCAGTTTATTCACTTCACCAGCAAACACCGCCTCCGGTTCAGCTGTTGAGTCTATACAGTTAGCCTGGATAATAAATAGCGAATGAAGACCATGATGTTGAATCATCAAAAGTGTGAATTCTGCAAACTGTAACTTCTTATTCCTGATTATAAATATCTTGAATTAAAATCCTTTTCTGGAATCATTGTAAACATTTGAAGTGAGACTAAATATATAGTTACCACATCAGTATACCAAAAATACCTTTCATACATTTTATTTACAGGGATATTTTGCAAATACAAATATTTTCACTTTGTTTAAAAAAGAAATTTTGAACTAAAACATATGTTAAGTGTAAGATATATAGGTTACACAAAGAGTGGTTGTTGAATATTGAATTTATTCAACACGAGTGAGTTATTTTTTAAACGTTACAAAAGACACGAGCTTTAGCGAGTGTCTTTTGTAACTTTTAAAAAATAACTTACGATTAGTGTGACCTGTTTCTACCACAATGATATTTGTTTTTAGCCGATAGAAATACGGCAGGGATACGGTAACGTGTATTTACCGAAATATGCAAATAAGGTGTAGTAATATTTTCATCAGAAAAAAGACACTAATTAGTATTCAAAAGTCATTGTTTGATAAAGAATCCATCGATATCAAATTCTTCAAATTGGAACATCTATAGGGTTAAATAATACTCATTTAATGTCTTATTGAGTTCAGATCTTCATAGTTGCTTCCAGAAAATAAAACTCAAGGCCGGAATACATGTATACAGGTAAAAGTATTCGCACGACATGGCATTGTCTATTTCCAGCCAGATACATGTAATCATTAAGATTACCATCAAGATAAACTTCGTTTCATACACGTTAAATCTAAGAAACTCATCAGTAAAATTCTTGTCGCATCAAGATGTACACTGTATTATTAGTACTAAAGGTCAATTTCATATGCATGAAAACATCACTTATTTTGACAGAACGACCATGACGCATACGCTTTCCAACAGCAGTTGGACAACGTGAAAACCAATCAAAATGCGTACAGACAGCTGCAGTGTTTATTCGATGTCCCGAGATTTGAATAACCCCGCCTACTGTGGTAGAAATATTTTTCCACACTTCTATGTGAAAATTACGTTGGTTATTCTAAAGGTTAGTAGATAGGTGTTCTTAACAAAGACTCATCATGATGTGCCATTTCAATATTCCATTTAAGTGTTTAGTTATAAAATTCTGTTTTGTGAAGATAAAAAAAACACTTACTTTGATAGATATGACTATGTGACCTTTGTCCTTGAGGAAGTTGTGTGCATTAATGGCCACGATTCTGGCTTGGTCAGGTTGGGCAACATCAGCAAATATCACGTCCACCATACCTGTTATAGAGAGTAATATACATCAAACCTCAAACTACACTCAACATCAAACCTCAAACTACACTCAACATCAAACCTCAAACTACACAACATCAAACCTCAAACCACACTCAACATCAAACCTCAAACTACACTCAACATCAAACCTCAAACTACACTCAACATCAAACCTCAAACTACACTCAACATCAAACCTCAAACTACACTCAACATCAAACCTCAAACTACACTCAACATCAAACCTCAAACTACACTCAACATCAAACCTCAAACTACACTCAAACAATTAGGAGATCCAAAGATGAATTATCAACAATATTGAAAACTCGAACTTAATACTTTATACTAGCATAAGGTTAAGTATGTGTGCACAAAGAAATTCCATGTGATTGGACAGATGATTAATTCTTTTCTTTGAAGAAATTGAGACTCGGTCTGGCTTGTCAATGGGTTTGATATAACAAAATGATATCAAAACAATACAGAGAACATCAGAATGGAGAAACAACCTAAGCCAAGTACTGTTATTTTGACTTTTTAGCGAACTAAAATCAGGCCTCAAAGTTGAGAGAAATTTACTCGCATATATGCGAGTAAATATTCCCAAAGGCAAGTTAAAATTCACGATATATCGCCAAACGGCGAGTACAAAATTCCTAAATATTTCCGGATTTATTTTATGTGTTCGGTTCTTTTAGTAGTAACACATATCTAATCTGTGTCAGAAAAGCACTTAAAAGCATAATTACTGCATGCTATAAAGCGTCTTGATGACCCTACAGCGTGTATCAGTAGCAATATGGCGGCAAAAAGGCCGGGGCAAATCCCCCTGACCTGTTTTGGCTTTAAAAAGTCAAAACAAACAGAAAACAATGGCAGATTTGACTCGGGATTCATGTGAAAAAATGGGACTGAAGCCAATACATCGACAGGAAGCAAACGCTTCGACATGGCTGAACGAATGTTGTGGCTAAGACATGACGAAGGTACGATGTTTCGAAAGATGTGTGAACAGATTATTAATTAATCAATGGCCGGCAAAACAGACTTGTGTCCAACTACTGATTGTTACGAAAGAGACAGACGCTTGTGTGACACAGAAAGACAGTAAGACATTCATGATACTGTTATCGCTTCAAACATTGCAAGATATGCACATGAAGTTCGTCAATGCATACATGTATAGAATTGCCAAGCCAGAACTAAATTCCAAGCCGCTGGTAGACATTTGCAACGAAAAACAGACTCTTGGAAGCTTGTACATGACTGCCTGAGGTATTAGGCCCAATTTATTCAATTTAAAATCAAATATTATAACCCTAATCGGCGAGATATGAGTTTGTAACTGAATAAATTTGAGATATATTGATAATTACTATACATTTATATATAAATTACTTATATTACCGTATATAGAAATGTAAACAAATTGAAAAATGGTTTAAAACAAAAAGGAAGCTGAAGTACAGAGGCTGTTTGGTGGGACATTGCAGTTGTTGAATAAAAAGAGTTTTGACCAACACAAAATTATGTTTTTCATGTTTTTAATAATTGTATATTTGTATCTGCTTGCTCAATAGTGTAAGGTGTCTCAATAAAGCTCTTAACACATCAAATCAATATATGAAACTTATAAATTTCGCTTGACAACATTTGGCGAGTAAAATTTAGAGGTCACTCGCCACTTGGCTAGTCATTCCCAAGTGCTACTTTGAGGCCTGTAAAATATAACATGTATGCCTCATTTACCTTACAACAACATGAAGCAAGCTTATCTTATCAGCTGGAGATCTATCAAATGTGTAACTAATGTGAAACAAGATTGAAACAGTCTATGATACGATCTGATGTTTGTCAAAGAATCAAGATTATTCCATCAAAATTGTCATTTGATGAAAATGACTGACAATATATGAAGCCAAATAATATGAATTGCCTCCCTTGACATGGAAATAGAGCACTTTTTTTTTCTACATTCCTGATTGTTCATGTGTTTTCATTCATTTCTGATTGTAGTTTTTTTTATTCAAAATGATTATCAATTATCGAAAACATATTTTATCAAACTAAAAGTGTTTTGACACAATTAAACTTAGAAATAAGACAACAGACAAATAGCTATAGAATGAAATTAATAAATGCTGGTGAGGGAGATTTTCACCAAACAAATGGCCTTACCCATGAGCATCCTGTACTTGTGAGGATGTCTGGCATCCTCGATGATGGGGATGATGTTTGTCCTTTTCTTGGCCACGTTGATGAGATCACGTCCACTTCTGTGTGAGAATTCAACAGCATACACCAAGCCCTCCTGTAAATACCAACACAATATATCAGAAAATCACACCACAAAAATCAAGGAGAGAGACCAAAACCATTTTTTTTAATTAAGAAAATAACTAAAATTTTGTTTCAATATCATAAGATGTAATTCTGAGAGAATTAAAATAAGATGTAAAATCATGGTTGATTGAAATACATGTACTGGTATCAGTTTAGACTTTGCACTTAAAATAGAGACATTACAAAATGTAATTAACAGAATATTCCTTGTTTATTGACAAATAACAGTTATATTTCATCTTGTAAGGTTTTTCACTTCTTCTCACTTGTGAAAAATAGCAAAGTTTTACCCACTCGATGAAATATAAGTGTTATTCACTAAAAAACATTGTATTTCCTCTTTTTATATACATGATGTCCAGTGCTTTATTGTCACACAGCATACAATACTTACTGGTCCCACAATATCGGAGACGTGACTAACTGTCGTCCCTGAAGCAGCCCCGAGGTATAGAACCTTACTGCCAGGCTTCATGTGGATCTGATCAACACCTCCTAGAATGGCTGCAGCCAACTTTGATCTGAACGGATTCCAGGTCCTGTACTCAGTTTTAGTCTCTCCAATCTGCAAACAGTACATAATTTCAACTTGTTGTCCATGTTAAGTATTTAGTCTATAATAAATAGTATGGGATTCTAACATTCCAACTCACTTTTACCCCTGGGCTTGAAGATGAAGTCCCCCAAACTCACTCTTGGTACTAACTACTAGATTCCATTTCTCCTTCTTTTATATACCTGTGATGATCACCAATTACTTTCCCCAATGTAACCTACTGCAAGTTTTCTAAAACTTTTCTTCCTAGCACTTGTAACCTTCTGACTCACATACCCATAACCCTACAACATTTAAAACCTCACCAATGCCGCAGTAAGCAGCATTAGTAAAATGGTTTAAATGGTTTTTGAGAAGGACATCTAGTCAACAGTTTGTGAATTAAGAACAAACCATAGAAATTAATGAGAATTCTAACCCAAATTGTTGATCCTTTACGGTATTACACATTATTGATGATAGTTTTTTTTTATAGTAACATGGTTTAAATCTCCTGAAAGATTACAGTAGTTGGCCCTATGATTGTGGACATTTTGGTCCCAGTCAGTAACTTGTACACAGGTGCTTGTGACAGCCTGCCCCTAGACGGTAGACCTACACTGCAGTAATGAGACCTTTGGTACGTTCATAGAGATTTTTACCTCTGTGCTGATCCTCTTCTCTCCATAAACAGCTTCTCCAGGGACCATGTTGAGTGTTACCAAAGCATCTTCCTTACCACGGGCAATAAATACACCTACACAAAGAAAACAAAATTATGTATGATGATACAAATTCAATGCAAGTCATTAGAAACATCAAGTTTTTTTTCAGTATTCTACCAGTAATTTTGAAGTGTCCTACTCCTAGCTACTCAGGGTTCTTTCAATCTAATTAAAATTAGACTTGTAATTCCGCTCCACTACGATACTCTACGTTACAATACAAGATCTAACAATGCTCCCTACGGGGTCACCTCAGCACGACCTCTGGCCTAGAATCGGTACATTTAGCTGTTTATACTTCTGAATGAATCAACCACACCGAAGATCCTGTAGGCGAGGCACTGATTGGCTATAACCACAGGGGTCATGCTAAGATGACCCTTAACAGAGAGTTGTTAGATCTTGTATTGGAACGTAAGGTAGAACATCGTAGTGAGTGAAATTACAAGTCTAATAATTTTAATTAGAATGGGGTTCTTTAATCTGAAATTGAAGTTTCTATAGTAAAATCTTTAAATGATTTAAGTCATATATATAATATATACACATATTTTTGGACTCTCACTTCCATTCATCAGAGAGAATGGTAGTCTGATAGCAGATGCATCTCATAATATGCGTGTGTCAATGTTCTGATCGATATCCATTTTAGAAATGAAATATTTTCATATGTCTAAGTCAGACACATTTGTACCTTGTTAAATGACTTTGAATTTATATCTTTTCAAAGACCCTGTTTATTAAAAATGTTATGTTCTTCTTCCCCAAACTTTCCCTTATACTTATAACTTTAATTTAATTCAGTTTTCGGTGGTCAGGCCGACTTCAAGTTTACAGAGTTTTACTTTACTTAGTAAAATAAAATGAATAGCAATAGTCTGAAATTAAACTAACACATTCATTACTAAACCTCTAATCATTGAACCTTTATCAACTTTCAAGGAAGCTTTATCACGTAAAAAAAATAATAAAATGCTACAGCTTCACCGTTAGATATTCCACCAGGCAAACCTACCCTGATGTCTGTGCGGCTCAACCACAACGGTTTTTCCACCACGCATTCCACCGCGGCCACCTCCTCTACCTGATACAAAAAGCCTTTAAATCTATAAAACAGGTCATAGATCCTCTGTCACGATTATGACTGAGAAAGAATATGGATTAACTGGACTGTTAAATGATATACAATATGAATGTATGGATACATCTAAATCAAAGATTGTATGAAGATAAACATATCTTTACTGACAACTCTTAAAAATAAATGTAACATTTTAAATTCATTATCTGGTGAAACATTTATGTGTCTGCAAACCTTTTGATAAGGGAAATTTATATACAAGCCTTCAATGTTTTTATCCGGCAATATGTTGCAGTTTTCTTAACTGAGCTTTACAATTCCATCATCATACCTCTATTTACCTTGATGGTAATTAACCGTAATTTAGTGAATACACTATTTTTGGGTTAAAAATTACATAATGTGAATTTCTGTATTCTTTTGACATATAGCGCTGTTCAGTAAACATGGACAGTCAATAGACTAGACCAGACTAGATATATATATATATATATATTAAATATAGATGTATCTTTTTTTTTATAAAGTTAGATGTTTACAACTCATATTCCATTTTGTCTGTGAAAAATTTCCTTGCCTTATAATCCTGTGTTGTCTGATAACTATTTGACGATTGATCACCATACAAGATAAAATTTCACATGTTTTCTTTTAATATACTTATCCTTTGATGTATAGAAGAACTACTTACCACCACGGCCTCCACCTCCGCGGCCTCCTCTGCCACCACGTCCACGGTCTCCGAACCCTCCTCTACCACCTCGGCCGCCACCTCGGCCTCCACCGCGTCCTCCAAAGCCGCCTCTATCACCAAAGCCGCCTCTGCCACCTCGGCCGCCACCACCGCGGCCACCGCCACCTCTACCTCCCCCGAAGCCCCGTCCAGCTGGAGAAAAACCTGAAATAGTGGACATAACATAATAAGTGATTAGTTATGCACTATTTTCATTGTAGTGCAGATTTCATTGCAAATAGTAATACAGTCTGAGTCGCCTTCTTAGTTCTAGCTTCACACTCAGTCTGTAAAATGCCAGACCAGCAAGTCTGAGGTCACAGCCCTGTATATGGGTAACTGTTACTCACCCATTTGTCATGAAAGTGGAGATAGTTAGTTTACCTATACTGGCTTCATCTCAGAAACACTTCATTTCTGTGATAACACCAAGGACGTATATGAGAAGGATAAGTCACACTGAACTTTTGGGGAGAACAACCCAGGAGCTTTTGTGTTTCTGCACTGACCGTGATGTTGGGCGACGACTGATTTTCCTTTGATATCCGCCGGCGCAGCCTTTGATGTAGCTTGCGGGTGCGAGGGTTACTGTCTTACTTTCTGAAGCTGGGCCGTCATTTCATGAACTGTCGTATTTTTTTAACCAAAATTTAAGACATGTCTTCTAAATCTTCCGTTCTTAAAGCAAGTAATAAACGTTGTGAAATTTAATAAACTTTACATTGGTGTTTCGTTTGACTCGATAAGGCAAGTATTTGTTGAGATAAACGGTTTTTATTCCCGGTTTATAATAGATAGACTAGACCAGATATATATATATATATATATATATTAAATATAGATGTATCTTTTTTTTTATAAAGTTAGATGTTTACAACTCATATTCCATTTTGTCTGTGAAAAATTTCCTTGCCTTATAATCCTGTGTTGTCTGATAACTATTTGACGATTGATCACCATACAAGATAAAATTTCACATGTTTTCTTTTAATATACTTATCCTTTGATGTATGAGAAGAACTACTTACCACCACGGCCTCCACCTCCGCGGCCTCCTCTGCCACCACGTCCACGGTCTCCGAACCCTCCTCTACCACCTCGGCCTCCACCTCGGCCTCCACCACGTCCTCCAAAGCCGCCTCTATCACCAAAGCCGCCTCTGCCACCTCGGCCGCCACCACCGCGGCCACCGCCACCTCTACCTCCCCCGAAGCCCCGTCCAGCTGGAGAAAAACCTGAAATAGTGGACATAACATAATAAGTGATTAGTTATGCACTATTTTCATTGTAGTGCAGATTTCATTGCAAATAGTAATACAGTCTGAGTCGCCTTCTTAGTTCTAGCTTCACACTCAGTCTGTAAAATGCCAGACCAGCAAGTCTGAGGTCACAGCCCTGTATATGGGTAACTGTTACTCACCCATTTGTCATGAAAGTGGAGATAGTTAGTTTACCTATACTGGCTTCATCTCAGAAACACTTCATTTCTGTGATAACACCAAGGACGTATATGAGAAAGATAAGTCACACTGAACTTTTGGGGAGAACAACCCAGGAGCTTTTGTGTTTCTGCACTGACTGTGACGTTGGGCGACGACTGATTTTCCTTTGATATCCGCCGGCGCAGCCTTTGATGTAGCTTGCGGGTGTGAGGGTTACTGTCTTACTTTCTGAAGCTGGGCCGTCATTTCATGAACTGTCGTATTTTTTTAACCAAAATTTAAGACATGTCTTCTAAATCTTCCGTTCTTAAAGCAAGTAATAAACGTTGTGAAATTTGATAAACTTTACCTTGGTGTTTCGTTTGACTCGATAAGGCAAGTATTTGTTGAGATAAACGGTTTTTATTCCCGGTTTATAGGCGTCTCGGGTGGTGTTTAGTAATGTAAAGAGACAGTCACGAATCCTTCTCACTTATAAATCCTTGGATAACACTAAGAAATACAACAATTTGTAAAATAATTTGGTAAATGATTATGTCATGATGTGAACAATATAATGAGTATACATATATATTATTGCTATCACTGTTGTGAAAAAGATACCACATTTTTGAAAGTCGTCAGAATTGCAAAAACATTTTTCCGCTATCGAATCCTAGAATAGTCTCAACCGAAATCGAGATCTGGGACCCTGCCCTGCTTATGCCAGTTGTTCCTCGCTTCGTAGTACGAACCATGTCGTAAAAAACCAGTCGATTATCGCTGATGTTTTATATAAGCACACAAATGAGGTCATTTTTGTTGGCTACAAATGACTTTCTACCCCTGGAAATTCTAAGTCTCAGAAATCCCACTTGGCGCACGTTACCTGTTTACTACAGAGTCAGAGATCAACAGTGCTCGTTGTGTTGAATTCTCTTATTGAATTATGCCAAATCAGATAGCGTCAATTAAATTGATAAAATTTTCATATTCAGGTTCATAGGATATTTTAGATCACTTACCAGGTCGTCCCATTTCTTTTATTTGTTGTCACGCTGTTTAAAATCTTCACCAACACGTGTTTCGCCTTTACTTCTTACCCACAATGCTCTGCGAGAAAACTTCCGGTTGTTAATGGGAGGTAAATCTTGCTGCAAAGATGCGTAGAGAAACGTTCTCATGTGCGACTTACGTCCCCTTACAATGAAAGGCTTGATAAGGGAAACTATTTCTTTAAAATTCGTTGTACTGATTTATCAAATATCAAATACAGTCAATCCAGATGAATAGAATTTATCCATTAAACATTATGAAATATAAAATATTATTTGTAAATATCACAGTCTATGAAAAGTGATGTAGTGGGCTTACAAGACACCTCGCCTATACATAATAAATTTTCTTTAAGTACCTTGAGCGCCACGTGCGCGTGCAACCGTCTTTATCGAGGGGCTGGGAGCTTATCCAATGAGAGCCAATCGAGGATAAGACTGCTGACACCCATGATATATATCTAACCGCACCGCTTGTACGAAAGTACGAGTATGGGTGCAATTTTTGGAACTCTCTACAAGAGAAAATATGCTACGAACGTAAACTCAGAATCTCAGAAACAACCCTAACCTTGACTAGGAAATCAAGTGTGGCTTCTTACAAAGATCTAAATGTATACAGATGTAATGAACATTTTACTTAGCATAATTTACAAAATATAAATAAGAAAGACAGCAAAATATTTTATAAGCCATTGAACAATTTTAAGCTTTCGTTTGAAATACAGATCCTATACAAGATTTAGAACAAACAACATGCAATGTTTGCATAAGTGTCTCTATCAATAATTAATATAAAGATTCATTACTGAGATCTCAAGTCCTTGATATATACAAGGACGTATATGAGAAGGATAAGTCACACTGAGTTTTGGGCAAAGACAGCGCAGGCGCTTTTGTGTTTGTGCACTGACCGTGACGTTGGGCGACGACTGATTTCCTTTGATATCTGCCGCCGCAGCCTTTGATGTAGCATGGGGGTGCGAGGGTTACCGTCTTACTTTCTGAAGCGTGCTGCCATTTCATGAGCGGTCGTGTTTTTTTAACGATAGTTTAAGACATTTCTTCTAAATCTTCCGTCTTTAAGGCAAGTTATAAACGTTGTGTAATTTCATTTACTTTACATTGGTGTTTCGTTTGACTCGATAAGACAAGTATTTGTTGAGAAAAACGGTTTTTATTCCCGGTTCATAAGCGTCTCGCGTGGTGTTTAGTAGTGTATATATACAAGGACGTAGGTCTCACTTATAAATCCTTGATATATATTATGAATTATATCGGTATTTTTTTATTGTAATTTTGCCTGACAGTTGTAGATTTTGTATATTATTTTATCCTGCAACCAATATTGATGTTGTCGAAATACACCTACAATATACCACATACATTTTGGTGTACATGTATATGTATTCTACGTGGCTAGTAAAGGACATGAAAAATAAAAAGTAATACTATTGCGCAATAATCATTTTGTGCGAACGCAATTTACTTTTGCGCAATAATCATTGTGTTCGAACGCAATACGATTGTGTTAACGCAATAATTATTGTAAACCTGACAATTAAATGACAATTACTCAGTGATATATTATTGCGTTCACACTGTTTAAAGATGCTCCACCGCTGACAAATGGTATTTTTTCACTGTCAAAAACAGGAGCAGACGATTTAGTATTTTTCTTCAGTAGCAAAAGTTACTTACTTTACACCATTACCACTTTTGAAAAGTTTGAGCTTCTCATTTTAATTCAAGTTAAAATTACAAAAAATAATTAATTGCATCCCGAAAAAATTCCGCGGCACTATATCCTATATGGAATGAAGTACTGATTGCGCATGAACCAAAGGCAAAATAAATTATTTTATATTACTTTTTCTGTTAATTAGCCATATATATACACTTTTAAACACTAATTATTGTTTAAGTGATGAATATCCTTTATGCTCTGTCGGCGGTGGAGCATCTTTAAATATTATAGTCACAACACCACTAGATGCAAAATGAACATTGCTCATTTCGATTTGATCTAGCTACTAGTATATTTTAGCAAATTCCAACATTTAAAAGCCCTTCATTATTTAAAAAAAAATTAAAACAGACTCCTTATGGGAAAAGTTTACTTAATGCACTTTTTGTTGAAACAGACTAGACATTATTATACGGAATTTCCAATCCTTTATTACGTTATAGATAGACTTGCGATTGCCTTGCCAGGTATTTTAGAAACAACAGAGAGGCTTGAACGATCATCTATCTTCAAACATTAACATCAGCACGATATATAGGATACACATAAAACATTGGCAAATGTGTATCATAAGAATATTAGGTTTTACTAAACATATAACTCGAAAGTTTCCCCCCGTTCAGACAAAGGTTCTCCATGTAGATACCAGAATAGCCAATAATAATTATGCTGTATCCAACAATTGAAAATGCAGTTTTTTTCACTAATGTCGTGAGACATTTTAAAAATAAAAATCAACCACTTAACGTATCCGATGCACATTTCAAGAGAATGTTTGTTATTAATCCTGATTCGGTTTGAAAAATGTATTCCCCACCGATTCCCTTATACTCTCCATCATCGTAAATAGTGAAGCTGTGCAAGCTGTAAGAAGATGATCAGGGACAAAACAGGAAGGCAACAGGCAATGTATTAAATGTTTCCATTAAAACCACATTTGAGGTTTAAAATTGAGCGGTTTTGTTGTCATTATCGCGTGCACAATTACAACAAGAGGCCCATGGGCCTTAACGGTTACCTGAGTTCGGATACAGAATGACACAAAGACATATTTTTGGCCCATCAGCAGTCGGTGGTTTTATAAATTTAATTTTTTATCTATAAAGAGTATTTGTTTCCATCAAATCTGTGAATTCAATAGAAGATTTTTTGAAATTTTGGTCTTGAAAATTTGTCTTAGGTAACATAAAAAACAAAAAGTACAACATATAACCCCAAAACAAGTTTATTTTAAAAGTGTCATCGTCATTCTTTAATTTTGAAACAATAAATATACAGCAATCATACATATGCAAAACTGCACGACCATTTATAATTTTATATAATATTTTCGAATAAATAAAAATTATAGTCAATCGAAGTGTGTAATTTAACATGAAAATGCGGATGTTTCATCGAAATATTACTTTTTTCTACTGTAACAGTATTTGTTAAAGGAATACTGCACTTTAATTGAAGGAACATATATTGTTTTTAAAATATGTTTTCCGTTTTGAATTCGATATACTAGTGTAATGTCAGAAGAAACGTAACATTCCTTGCAAATTATTTATTATTTCTGGCCAACGTCGAGGACGTCATTGACGTGTACATGCACGTCACTCTGTTAGTCTCAGAGTATCTAGAATATTGAAGTTGAGTGAAACACTACTTTACTTCAAAATAAATCGTTCTCCGAGAATACAAAGAATACTATTGCGGGTACATTGAATAAAACGTCCAGTAAAACATTAACTTAAGTTTGTACATTTTCTTACCTGAAGCGGGCCTAAAATTTGCCCTAAGTGGTACCTTTCCATGGCATCCCCACACTTTTGTGACAAGATGTGAACGTTAAAAGTTAAACAGGGAATTGTCCTCTTTCGGCCCTAATTTTCCCCGAGATTTTTAGGCCCTGACATGAAGTTAAGCATGGATGCCGTCTTTCGATCCTATTTTCCCCGGATATTTAACGCTCTGACATAGAGTTAAGCAGGCCTATGGATCTGATGTCCTCTTTCGGCCCTATTTTCCCCTTATGGCATAAGGTCATATAAACTGTACTCTATAGAATTGTTTGTTTGTTTGGTTTGTTAAATTAACGTCCAGCCAGGGCCAAATAAGGACGCATGGCTTCACATGTATGAAGTATGTTGCATGCATGAAGTAAGTGATGCGTGTGTTGGGAGACTGTGGTATATTCGTGCTGTGTCTATTGCTGTATTAATAGTCTTTTATCACTGAAGCATGTCGTCGAAGACACCAAGTAACACACCACTCCCGGTCACATAATACAGGTGACAGAATTCAGAGCCTACCTCAAGCACTCAACTGAAGGCCAAACGTGAGGTGGTGTCAAGGAAGACGTTAGGATGAAGAAAGTAAGTTCGGAAGAAAGTGAAGAAAAATATTCATAAATTTAGTCGCATTTTACGATCATGCAATAGGGGCAGCATGTACTCTGTAGACTGCAGCACTAGCCAGTTATAAGATTTTGGTCAGAGAGGTAGCGATATAAGCTTAAACAAGGTACACATTTTAAGCAAAACTCTGAAACAGCAGTCATGGAAGTCAAGCAAAATATATATAAAATATAGTAACAACACTTACACTCTTTACCAGACAAAATAGAAAACATGTGAGAAATAAAGAATGGTTGCATAAAAATAAACATGACGTGAAATAATTACATCGATAAAAGTAGAAAAAATGTTCACAGCACCAAATTGTAAGGCGATAATATGCTCATATGAATATACGGATTTTTCCGAGTGCGTGATTGGATGCAACTTGTCTCCCCTAAACAATTCTAAAATTCTAAATGCATAGGTCGGGCATCAAATTCAACATAAAAAAGTAGAAATAATATTGATGAAAATAAATTGCACGATGATAATATCATATTTACATGACTACGAGCGATTCCGAGTTAATATTTCCATGTTTGTCAGATAAGTATGGTTTCCACCCCCACCCCCTATATTTATATATTTCGTATGAACAAAAACATCTTGCATTACATGTATAAATAACATGCAGTTCTCTAATGCATGACTATTGTATAAGAATTTGACATATTGCAGAGTCAGTAATGTACATTGAGGTGCTGTCTCCGATAGGAATCGAACTCGGGAACCTTTGGACTCCTAACTATATCAGTCTATCATTATTTTAATTTAATCTCCTAGAATATGTTGCACCGTCAATACTAAATCAAGATGATGTTGATTTCATAGGAGCAGTTTTATTAAGTCAGCGTAAATATAGTATAGGGGTGTGGAGTTGAGGCGAATAATAATTTCACCTACTGTAACATATAAAACAGTTATCAACCGTTAAGCAATATACTGTCTTTGATTTCTTACAAGTCATGGCTATTGAATATTATCAGGACACAGATACAGTGTATGAAACAGCTCCCAGTGAAATCATAACTTTTGTATGTATAGGTATATTAAAACAGTTAAAGTTTGCAGTTGAGGTCTATTGTAAGTTGTTATACCCCTCAATTGACGGATTGTCAATCAAACCATCTGGATTCCTTACATGACTTTGCAATTTGTATTGTGTATGCTTCGACATCTGCTACGACATTGAAAAGGACTTACGTGCGTTTGCGAGTACGAGATGTGGTTATATACTGCCTGGCGATCGGCAAATCCCATACTTTAACTATATAATATTTCTAAGGTGATGGCAATTCACGAGAACAATCTACTTCATGATCATCCAGACAAAATGATACCTTGTTATCATTGAGGACTATCTTTTAACACTTTTGATGGAAAGAAAACGGTTTACACATAGTATACTAATGTAATCAGTAATTATAGCTATGTCCATGTATATTGGGACTATAAACGTTCAAACAAAATAAGTATACACTCATGTGGTGATACCGAACTGACTTTTGGTTGTTCTATACCGTTACAATGTGTCTTTTAAAACATCAAAAACTTGTCCAGCTTCTGGCCTGCATTTCCCGTCCTCCTGCCAACACTGTTTCATCAGTTTCTGTAAGGAGGGGTAGGGGACGTTACTCTCGTTGAACCCTGGACGATGACCATTCTTTACATGATCCCATATCTCATATCCTGTAATACCGTCATTTTTGTATGCCTCGGTGCCATACCACATCTCCCACAACATGATACCGAGACTGTAAATATCCACTTCAGTACCATACAGTTTCATTTTGATCACTTCCGGTGCAGCATAACAAGGCGTTCCGGCTAGGGTTCCTGTGACTAGCTCCCTTTCCTTCGTCAGTCCTACGTCAGCAATCTTGGCGGTGCCGTTCTTCAGCTGAAATTATCAAAGTATGGATTGCTTATCTAGACTGCAAATACATCAAGCAAGGACTTGACTTGAATACTACTCCTGATGTTTCGTCACAACTTGCATGGTGTTCATTCAAAAACATCAGAATAATTTCATATATCACCAAACATAAACTAGCAAATCTAATAGCATTTGTAACAGCGCTTCCATTCCCAACACACATTCAAATTATAGTCTCCTAACTCATAAAGTAAAGTATGGGGTGGGGTCAGACTCAAATGGGAATATGCATTGACTTGGATGCATGATGCTAATTTTCGATAAATAATGAAACGTTTCTATTCCAGGACACGTTATGTTGCTTTAGTGGTTTCATTTCGATAAAAACAGTCTTAATAGTAATTAAGTTGTATTATTTCGAGTTTCATTGAGAAAGAAAACAGACAATATGCTAGGAATACCACATTACGTAATAACAAGGATAACCACGTGGTCATACATGTATTAGACTATATCTTTACATACCAGAACATTGCTTGGCTTGAGGTCTCGGTGTATGAAGTTTTGTTTATGTATGTACACCAGGCCCCTACACACATCCATTGAAACCCCTTTGAAAAATTCTAATGATTTTTTGCCTTCTTCAGAAGAAAGTTTAAACCGACTACACGGCACAACAGGAGCGGGGCCCGAGCGTGGGAATATCTGCGAAGACAGAGAAAAGTCGCACAACTCCATGATGATTTGTAGGTGTTTGTATGATCCAACCTCCTCGTAAGAAATACCAAACATCTTCACGATCCATCCATGGTTAAGTGTTCTGTAAGTAACCAAAAACTAGAGTTAACAATAATATGAAACAAAATTTTATTATTGCTTTTAAGGATTACTATATATGACTATCCGAATATTCTTTACACATCAATTGTAACTTGTGACATCAGAAGACTAACAACACAACCTTCATCAATAATAACGATCTTGTAGATCGACAAGGGTCTAGTAAGATCCCACTTCATTTATCACATGGTCATATTATAAACAAGGCGTTTTGCCAATGGTTGAAATTCGAAAATATCAATGTTCTTGCAGATTGGTCTCAAATGAACAACGTTAAGGTTCATGGTTCATGAATCTAAACTTACAGGAGAGTTGTGACCTCTGTCAACTGGGAATAAGAGTTTGGAGTGTCCAAAGGCTCAGTCATACATTTAACGGCTGCTGGCTTTCTTTCACCGCCTATCACCACTTCAGCTTTATACACATTGGCAAAGGAACCCCTACCAAGATAATCCCCCTTCTCTACGTTCTTGTTTATAATTTTATCCTCGTAAAAGTATTCCATCTGTACAAGTAGATGTTTTCCTGTGATCATCTGACAGCGTTTTTCCAGCGGCTGATACTGTCTACGAATTACTGAAGACCGACGCTCTTCGTTCTGGATGTTTTCAACTAATTCTCGGTCCGACTGGATCAGTCGGGGAATCATAACATCACAAAGCTGATCGAGGCATGCGTGAAAATTTTCCAAATACGTCATCTGTAGTTTTGTTGATATTGTCTCAAGAGTTATCTTTGACAAAACTTCATCGGCCCATTTGTTCATGAAACTTTCTTTATCTTGGATATATCGTTTGCACATTTGCTTCTCTTTAAGGTTATCCTTGATGGCAATAACTCCCATTACAGGAGATGCCAGTGATAAAGCCAAGACCATCAGGGGAACCCACAAAGGGGCTGTTAGTACCAATGCCAGCTTTTCTTTGCCAGCAAAAAGAGGAATGCGGTGAGACCCCTCCTCCTCTTCCTCCACCTCCACACTCAAAGACCTTTCACTCGTGTTTTGCACCACGCTGTCGATATCCCGACACTGTTCCTCCAGCAGACTATATTCTTTCCTAAATTGTTTGGTTAGTTCTGATTTTATATCTGACGGGTTTTCTGTCTCGCACCATTGTTTAATTTCTTTCCCGATCTTTATAAGGATCTTTTCCTTAGCCTCATGTTCGATTAGGCTAATATCCGACTCTCTCAATGGTATATCTGCTCTTGCATCCCATTGCTTAAGCTTCCTGACGATATCCGGACTATGCATATGTGCATAAAGTTTCTTACTGATAGTTTCGCATCGTTCTTTTGCCTCGTTCTTCAGTTTTTTCTTCACCTTTAAATACAAATGTAAATAAATTATTTTCTGTCTTTGTTACTTTTTAATTGGTTGGACTTAACGTCCGATAAACAGCTTAAATCATTTCATGAGGTATCCTGTATATGCAGTGTGTATGTGAATGTATCATTGTTTGGAGGGCAGCGGTAAATTCCTGTTGTGTCTCTGCAAAACAGGAAACACTGCCCACTTCATTCTTTAATATCACTGCAGCATGCCGCCCAAGAAATCGGACAACACATCACCCCAATCAAATCATACTGATAGCGGGCAAACCAGTCGTTCCATTCCCTTTTACAGAGCGCTAAGCAAGAGCAGAAACTACTATGGTGTGTATCGGCCAAGGTATAGAACTCAACGCTTTCTTCACAGGGACATGCGCTCAACTCAAAACAAAAAGTAGCCACTGTACAATTTTATCTATTACGTTTATATGACAGATTTGAAATTAAGAAAATTGAAAAAATAATATTGAATGTGAAACAAATGATATATTCACTTTATGTTGATTTTTCAGCTGAGTTCGTTAAAAATGTTATGTTACCAGTTACTGTACTTATAACTTACATCTTCTGTATTACATTCCAGCCTCTGGAGTTGCGCCTCCACTTTCTCTTTCTTTGCTTTTTTCTCCTCCTGACTGAGTCTGGTGTTGTTTAACCGAGCTGTCACGTGGTGCATTATCTTCTTCAGGAGCCTTTCCTGCCACCTAGATGTGCATTGGCGAATAAACTGCATGTAAATGAGATTACTAGGTTTTTGAAGCCTCCAGCAGTACTAAAACCAATTTGGCGAGTTTTGATGTCAAAGGTCATTTAATTACATGGCATAGCGTTATTTATCGAAACCAAAAATCACCTATATTGAAGATACATACACATTCTGGTGTCACACATATCCTATCATTAAGTCGTGAATAATTAAAGGTACACTTAGAAAGATGCTTTTGACCTGAAACGACCAGTTCTTAAATTTTATCCCATTTTGAAGCACAATGGTCATATAAATTTAATTAGTATCGAGCTAATTTACCACGCATGTTGTTTCACTTTCTCTTGTAGCGTCGCCGGAACCATATTATCAATTCCTCTCAGAAGTTTCTTGAAATCTTCAGTGTAGTCGAGACCATTTGTGTATCGTCTCTCAACCTGTAATTGTAAAGTGAGTATGTATTTTGTCTTCTTATCTTTATTAATAACAACAGGTTAATAACAACATATGCAAAACAAGATTGTTATACCCCTCTAAATTAGTTTCTATATAAAATCTATTGACAAAAATGCCAATAAATGAACAGTTCCGTCGAGCGGTCCAAAGAACTGTTAAAATCGACTGTTAAAATGTACTGTTGGACCGGAGTGACGTCACAATGGGGTATAACAGTTATCGACTGGATTTTCGGGCAACAGATGATTTGTTCGGCCTCGGGCGACAGTTTGTCTTCAGGTCCAACAAATTATCTGTTGCCCTCAACCCCAGCCAACAACTGTATACTATTACCCAGAACAACACATTGACGCAAAAAACTTGTACAGCAGATGTTTTTAAGGGATTTCTCAGTTGAGAGAAACATCAAATCTATAGCTCATCAGATCATTATGTTGCAACACATTACAGGTACCCGACTGCAAGAATAAAAATCCCACGGTGTTAGGTAAGCTTCTCTATACTTCACGTTTGAGGGCGCGGTGGCTGAGAGGTTAAGATGTCCCGACATATTGCCACAAGCCCTTCACCTCTGGGTCGCGAGATCGAATCCCAAGTGGGGCAGTTGCCAGGTATGGACCGCTGATAGGTGTTATTCCTCCGAGTACTCGGGCTTTCCTCCACCAAAATCTGGCACGTCCTTAAATGACCCTGGCTGTTAATAGGACTAATAAAGTAATTAAACCCAAAAAAACTATACTTCACGTCCCAGTATCAAAAGTTGAATTTACCCCTATAATTAACATTGTCCATTGTTTAACCTTACCATTTGTTGTATGGTTTGGGCACTTATTGGCCCCCGATTTCATAAAAGTTACGAAATTAAGTCTTGTATTTGACATGTTTATATCCCTGGTGTATTTAAAGATGCTCCACCGCTGACAAATGTTTTTTTTTTCACTATTAAACACAGGAGCAGACGATTTAGTATTTTTCATCAGTTACAAAAGTTACTTACTTTACACCATTACCACCATTGAAAAGTTTGAGCTTCTAATTTTACTTCAAGTTAAAAATATAAAAAATAATTAATTGCATCCCGAAAAAATTCCGTGCCGCTATATCCTATATGGAATGAAGTACTATTTCGCATGCACCAAAGGCAAAATAAATTAGTTTATATCATTTTTTGTGTTAATTAGACATATATATATACAATTAAACACCAATTATTGTTCAAATGATAAATATCATTTATGCTCTGTCGGCGGTAAAGCATCTTAAAAGTGTAGTTTTCTATAATTACCGCCCAAGTTGTCATAGTAACCATTCCACATATACATAAATTAAGCGAATGTGGAAAATGGTCATTTTGGCCTATTTTTGGAAGTTTTTCTCTAAGCAACGATAGGGCGCAGTCTTGAACCGATTTCATATTTACTGAGAATATGTAGGCACTTCAGATACATCTTAAGGAGAAAAATGGAGTTTGTGTAAGGATGCTCTCTATGCCTCCTAGATGAAAAACTTATTAACATATACCCGAAAAATAATCAGATTTTCTCATTAGCTTAATCTTATGCATATTTCGAATGGTTAATATGGCAACTACAACAGTAGTGATACATATCTATCATACTAAATTATAAGGGATGTACTAGATAAATATTTGAAAATCAACAATTTAATCACTAAATAACAGGTTTGAAAATTTCACGGGTTTGGGGGCCAAAAAGGTACCAAATCATGCGTAGTTCTTTCAGAAAAACTACTTTTTAAAGATGCTCCACCGCCGACAGAGCATAAATGATATTCTTCAATTGAACAATAATTTGTGTATAATCGTGTATATATATATGTCTAATTAAAGATGCTCCACCGCCGACAGAGTATAAATGGTATTCATCATTTGAACAATAATTGGTGTTTAATCGTGTATATATATGTCTAGTTAAAAAAACATAGTATAAAATAATTTGTTTTGCATTTGGTGCATGCGTAATTTGTACTTCATTCAATATAGGATAAAGTGCCATGGAATTATTTCGGGATGCAATTAAAGGCCCACTACCTTTCCGGAGCAAAATATAAAGATTTCTTAAAAACATTAATTACCTCAGAAAATATATACCGATGGCCTAAGATGAGGTTACAACACCAAACATATGCAAAATTTCCTGCGTAATATATGATAACAATGGGGAGTCATTTTGCTGTTTTACCGTCTGCCACAGTGATAGTCAACTACCGCGCGGTATTTAGGACGACGGGGAAAACATAAGACGACCCGCGTTATGAAAATTAACATTTTATTTATTTTAATTAAATTGTTTAGGAGGTGATAATAAGTGTAGTATTAACGTTAAGTTAATAACTTTTGCCACTCGACAAAATTATTAATCTCGTTTTACATTCCCATTTTAAAAATCAAAAACCGTTTCGGAAAGGTAGTGGGCCTTTAATTATTTTTCATATTTTTAACTTGAAGTAAAATTAGAAGCTCAAACTTGTCAAAGGTGGTAATAGTGTAAAGTAAGTAACTTTTGTAAATGAAGAAAAATACTGAATCGTCTCCTTCTGTTTTTGATAGTGAAAAAATACCATTTGTAGAGCATCTTTAACATAAAAATAATATAAAATAATTTATTTTGCATTTGGTGCATGAGCAATCAGTACTTAGTACTATAGTGCCACGGAATTTTTTCGGGATACAATTAATTATTTTTCATATTTTTAACTTGAAGTGAAATTAGAAGTTCAAACTTTTCAATGGTGGTAATGTTGTAAAGTAAGTAACTTTGGTAACTAAAGAAAAATGCTAAATCGTCTACTCTTGTTTTTGATAGTGAAAAATTATCATTTGTCAGCGGTGGAGCATATTTAAACATGTCATTAAAACCAAATAAAAGTCCTGTAGAAGTATTTTCTGTTGACCTTTGATTTATAGTGTACGTAGAGTGTCGATCATAACCAAACAAATGATATTAACCTCGAGTGCGCTCAGTTTAAACATCTGAGTCGGTTTGAATCCTGGCCAACAGCTTCTGAGTTTATCCTCTGTGTTACTCCAAACTCGACGTCGCTCATGTTCCGGTACTTCGTCCCACTTATTACACACAAACAGAGTGCAGTTGTGGTCAAATGTCTGTTTTCCTCCTTTTTCGCTCCATTGTTTTTGTGTTTCGATTATCCGCAGTAACTGTTGATGTAACAAAAATTAGTAAATAAACCCGCAAACACTTATGCTGAAATGATGATCAGTTTGGAATGGAAGAACATTGCTATCTACAAAGGTTTATCGTCTTTATTTCCTAGTTACATTACTATTATCTCCCATACGTGACAGGGTTATCCTGCTATTGTTATGGAAGGAAAAAGACAGCTCACACGCACTAGACAATGACATGACGTCATCAATACAAGCGGCATCTATTGTCGGCGACGTCATTAATTTTGACGCACTGCGACGTTCCTGTGATAGGGGGACTTTGGAAATGTTTTTAAAACTGCAATTTCATAATTGTTTCGATAAGTATGGGAAAGAAAAATCAAACCTGTGTCTACCAAGTGGACAAGAATATCTCAACCCTCGTGAAATATATTGGGCGCCAAACCTCGGCAAGTCTCGGATTTACTAGCCAACATCTTTCACTCGGGTTGAGATATCCCTGTCCACTTGACAGACCTATGTAAGATTCTATTCATCAGGACTGCAGGTGTCTCATTGTCCACAATCCGCATGACATAACGAATGTGTACGTGACAACCGTCATCACAAGACCCTGTGGCACAGGGAACTGGCACGCTTTTTTAAAACTAACAGTATACATATATATATATTATAGTATCAAGGGTATGAACTCGGCGGTCGAGAAAAACGGACCTATTTTTTTAAAACCGTGATTATTTTAATAAATGGGTTCTATACAACATTGACGGATATCTTACCTTAAAGAGAAATAATTTATCTTTCCATTGAGTTCTTGATGAACAAAATTGGACAAGTATTGACGAAGTTATGGCTTGATGAATCGGGAAATTTACGACAAATATGCTAGGTAGACATTTCCCTGTCCGGTCGAAATGTCGTCTCGGCTCTAATGGGTACCTCAAAAACCAAGCCAAAATCACAAAATCAACGCTTGTGGTGGTAAACAGTACCCATAACTTTGTTTATCCACAATCTCCTTTGGAAGTGTCATGACCCGTACTTTGTAGAAACTCTATTTAAACATCGTGTAGCTCACTTACTTTAACCGTCACCGCCATGTTCATTTTTCTCTCGGAACGCTTTTCGACTTTACATATCGTGAATACATTATGCAAATTATGTAGTGTTGTGCTTGTGAGTAAACTTGAGAAGCGTTCCGAAGAACAAATGAACATGGCGGTGACGGTTAAAGTAAGAGAGCTACACGATGTTTAAATGGAGTTTCTACAAATTACGGGTCATGACACCTCCAAAGGAGATTGTGGATGAACACTGTTATGGGTACTGTTTACTACCACAAGCGTAGATTTTGTGATTTTGGCTTGGTTTTTGGGGTACCCATTAGAGCCGAGACGACATTTCGACCGGACAGGGAAATGTCTACCTAGCATATTTGTCGTAAATTTCCCGATTCGTCAAGCCATAACTTCGTCAATACTAGGCCAATTTTGTTCATTAAGCACTCAATGGAAAGATAAATTATTTCTCTTTAAGGTAAGATATCCGTCAATGTTGTATATAACCCATTTATTAAAATAATCACGGTTTTAAAAAAATAGGTCCGTTTTTCTCGACCGCTGAGTTCATACCCTTGATACTATAATATATATATATGTATACTATTGGTTAAAAAATTTTCGTGCCAGTTCCCTGTGCCCTGTGGCAACCATCCTCGTACGTGCCTCGTATGACCATGTTTGTAAATGTCCTTCTGAAAAGCACCACTATGTATGGCTTCAGGGATTTCTAAACCTAAGGTTAGTCCTGTTACCTAATTGGCGAGTATTTTATAGTATGGGGTACATATGACTGGGTGTATATTCGGGACTTTTGATCAACGGTGACCATGTAACGTAAATGGAGACCCAATTTAGACCTCTATGTTTTTCTCTCGCCTGTTTCAGGTTTTAATTATCCGTGATATATTATCTTTACGGTTTCCAAGAAACTTACCATACATGTACAAATTACACACGAGGTTAATAGTACAATTGCTTTCCCATGCACCGACTTACCCGATCCTGCTGTACTCCGCCGGCGTTTTCAGAGTTGATGACGTAGATGAAGGCCACAGCTTTAGGGAGGTACTCCATTAATCGATTGGTCATGTCGCTGTCCTCTCCTACTCCTGGTGTGTCTACTATAATCACCTGGCTCTTAAAATACAACCATATGATATTGTACTCATTTGCTCAAAATACGTATCAATAATTCAATTTCACATGTAACACTCATTTCGATTGGTTAGATCTTTGAGGATATTTTTCCATAGACTGAAAGAATTGTACGTCAAGTCAGTATTAGGACGTCATAGATACAGAACGTTTTCGCAGAAAATTATAAAAGCGGCACAGTCATTGTCCAAACTTTATTGTTGGACAAGATATTAATGCGCCACAACTGAATTATTTTGTTTTATTGTAACAGTAAGTAAAAGCACGGAAACTAATGCATAATTAGTAGCTCATGGAGATATTCAAATTAAGCATTATTCTCAATATCGTTTGGGTTTATGAAGTAGTAAACAATCTTTTTCATAGACGCGAATGTTCTTCTATTTCTTGGTCTATGGCTCCATAAATCCCAAATATATTGAGAATAATGCATAATTACATAATAAATCAATTACTAAAATTCGTTTCTACCATAGTGTCTTAAAACAGTGTTAATCTAATCAATCAACTAACCAACCAAAACTTTACTTTACGTCTAGTTTGCAGACTCGTATTCAAGCAAAACTGTAAGATAATCTACAGCAAATTTGGTTCGGTTTATTAGATTAAAGTGAACAGTCGGGCAAGGATGGCTAAAGTCGGTAAAAATGGTGTGAATGTATCCAGTATAATTTCTTATGAAATGGAAAAATGAAATCTCTCGTCAAAATCTTCTCCGTACGAAGAAATTAATTTAAAGTATGGGAATTTTAAAACGTCCTCCCGGCTCACTATGTCCGTGGTTACATTTCCACACAGCCTCGCTTTCAATGCTTTCAACTTTTCTTTACTTTAATGGTCAGAACTGTGAAAATAAGCAGAACTTGACCGTCGTATTAATAAGTGAGAACTTTTGGAAGGCTAATGAACGCATTTAGACTGGTTTTCTTTGCCCGACTATTCCCTTTAACGTCCTATTAAAAACCAAGGTCATTTAAGGACGCCCTCCCATGAGTGCAAAGTGTTGTGGTCATTTACATATGTCCACCAAGAGTCTTCTGAGGTTATTTCTAATCCACTGACCATGACTTATAGATTAGATTAAAAATATAATAAATGATGTTTTCTTACCCCAAGAAATGGCATCGGCCAATAAATATCGACAAATTTGTATAGATCAGTTTTACAACTGATATATGCATGCAGTTCTTGTCGGAGTGTTTCGTCGGTAATATTGTCGTCGAATGTTCTGCTATGGATAACATTTTCCCCGGATTTGTCGTGCACTTTGATCATCTTCTGTGATTTGTTACGTAGACGACAGACTGTGGATGTATTAGAACGCAGAGACGAAGGAAGTATCTTGTTTCCAAGTAACAGATTGAGCAGTGTGCTTTTACCGGCACTCGTTTCACCTTAAAAAAAACGAAAAAAACTAATACAATGTATATCAATTCCGTGAATATCCTATCGTTTGTTTTTGTATGAGAGAGAGTATCGACAAACTTTATGTTTGTTGTCAAATCTGAGAAGAAAATTGCAGTCTAAGATTTGCAATGGATATGTGACCCATATTGGAATCCATGTCCAAAACATAGATTTTTTTATATAATAGATATATTCGTTTACCAAAACTGATTGTTCGAAAAATGTTTGCTTTCCGGGGCTAAAAAGACAGGTGTTGTATGTGTAAAGCACTACGCTAACAGAACGCTAACATAAACTAATCTTTTACATACGACAGAAAAAAAATCAGATGACACATACAATGTACTTGTTTTCTCCATTAAGTGCAATTTTTATTTAAATTGATTGACCAATATCAAAATGCTTCTTTATCTAAAATATACCACTGACTGGAAATGATTAAGAGTTGTTGCGATTTGTTTTTATTTACCTGTAACAACAATAGGACACTCGTCACTAATCAGTTCCTCAGAGTACTCTTTCAACATAGTTTCGACACCAGGGTATACTGACTGCAGTTCGTGTTTGAGAGGGCCATCCGAAGTATACTGACGCATCTTGAAAAGTTCCTTGAGGTCGTTATATACTTGATTTAGTTCAGCTTTGATGGCTTTATCCCTGGAGATAATCTGGCTCATGAGATCAGCTGACTATGAATATAACGATAAAATGTTACTGTTCATCATCAAGAGGCAGACAAGTTATAACGACTCCAATTCGACATTTAGAAATATAATGTACACACAAAGTGACCACGAGAAGGTAATCGCTATATGCCGAATCATTTGTAATAAGTGAGATAGCTCCAGTTGAAAGCGTAAAAACAAAATACATATTCCGAATTCAAATGCGCAAAACACATATCGTGTACATTGGGATTAGAACTAAAAAACCAAGCCTTTGGGTGCTAGTGGTTACAAGGAAACAAATACTTTCCCTCCGTAAAGAAAGCCACTGGATTACGTTCCTTAAAGTTTCGCCACTTTTGGCTTTCTTAACCACTGCCAAAGTACAGCTTATATTTTAAGACACTGTTTATTCTATTTCAGTGAAATTCCACACTTCATAGCTTTACGATGTCACACAATGGTCGGCGAAACAGAGGAATACATTCAGCCAAATTATATCCCGTGCGATTACATTCCGCGGTTTTCATGAATAAATTTATTCTGCAAAACTGATACTAAATAGATTGAATAACAGTAAACTGTGAAAAATTCGTTTCAGTATGAAAACATTGGATTATATCGACGTAAAAATAGGCTTGTTTACTGGATTGTTTACTTGTTCACTTGTACTTACTGAAGAATATGATGATGATGTGGTGATGTTGTCATCAGCAGTATTTTCGTTCGGCTCCCCTTCATCATCAATTTGGAATTCTTTGTTGGACTTTATGTTTTTGATGATAAGGTCTCGTATCTCTTCCAGATCTTCCAAAGTTTTAATATCAATGCTATTAGCCTCTAGTATTGTCACGCATTCGATAAATCCAAGATTTTTTATTTCCTCAATGCTGTAGTCACAGGAAAACGCTACCCGAGCCATGGCTTCTGCTCAACAGATAGGATGTTATAAGCATCTATGTTTCCACTTGGCCATGCTATAATATGTTCATTCTGAAATTGTTAAAAAAAAAATAAAAAATTCGAAAACAGATTATTTCAACTTCAGAATAACTTTTGTTTCATTATTTTGTTAATATCGTATTCTGAAGCATTCAGATATTATTTGATACTTCTCTGTTAATGTAGGCAAATGATCAAGATTATCTATTAAAAATTAATTGAAAGGGACAGTTTTAAACATTAAGTACATCACATGATAATTACTCATTACTAGGAATGCGATTGGATAACAGACATGGTCTACTTTTCAACAATTCCCTGTCCTTCTTGACTACGGGAACTATACCAAAGTATATTCCCAAGGGAATGAGCATGCGACCAAATATATGACGCATAATGAATGTCATGTGACGTACTAAATCTCAAGATATAAAAACAAAGCGATTTTTATTAATGATAAATTATCGTGAGGGCCCTTTCCCTCGGGAACATTCTACCTATATATGTTGTCTGGACTAGAAGTTGGAGAAATTGAGTCATCCATTACAAGAATAAATGATAAGTTTCCCCGAAGTATAGGCCTCCATGTCTTCGTCTTCGTTTTTATAAGCGCATTCGTTTTTTTTTCATTTGGTTAATTCATATATATCCTCGGGGGACTATATATTTATATTCTCATGCTGTTAATATATTTAAGTGAATACCACTGAGATAAATGGTATGATGAAAACAGTAAGGAGACGTTTTATGCAAATCAAATCAAGGTATTTGATCGCGCATCACTCTAAATTGGCCTATATAAACAAAATTCCATATGATGTCAGATGTTTGTACCATTTAAATTATCAATTGTATAAATTGCCGTTTCGACAGTAATGGTAATTGTATATTGTAGCGTTTTTATTATTCTTAATATTCTTTCTTTGCTTATGGTAAAGTTATCTGCCCTTGCAGAAAGGTATTATTATTTAGACAGTGTGTTAGTGATCGTATACGGTAACATATGAAGTCCACGATACATGTAGTTATGTCTATTGTATTCAGTGGTATTGCAAACCTTATCACCTACAGTATCCATCATGTGTACTACACCGTCGATATACTGATTACACGTATCACTACCTTACACTCACACCAGGTAGACATGTCATGATCATGTGAAAATGAGAAGTATGCATCACGTATATTGTTCCTTTAAGAATCAAACTAGAAAATATATCCTTATAAAATTTACCTGTCTTTGTTTAGGCAATCTATTGTGGGAAATGGTGAGTATTTTAACGCTTTAAAAATACCAAAGTGGGAGTACAGGATGTAAAGGGTACCCAACATCTCCTCAACGATAAGAGGTTTACAATACACAGAGTGTTGAGAAATTTTCCTCCATGTAAATTATAATTGTCGAAACTTCTCTGGAGCTGGGACCGATACACTTATTTACACAATTCCTGTTTAGTTCATCCTTTACATACCAATGGTGGATACGGGAATACGAAGTTAACTTCATTACTTATACACTTTTAGGCCGGGATCTAGGGGGGGTCTACGTGCACCCCCCCCACAACTTAACGAACCAAGGTTTTTCTGAAGCCTTATGACCCACAGATAACGAAATCGAGAGGTAACATTGTATAAACTGGGATGAACTTCCGGTTATGACGTCATCAAGATGGCCGCCATCTCGTATTTCACTAAAGATTGAAAAATAGTCATAACATTGACATTTTTCAACCGAAGAAGACAAATGAGGCATCAAAATGACCACAATAGAACAACAAATACATATCAGGACCATATAATCCAATATATGTAGTTATTTCTACGCAGGAAATGAAAAAATCGGATTTTAAGCTCAAAAATGGTAATTTTTTAGCAAATTTTTCATATTTGGCTTGACGCAGCAAAAATGTTTGTCAACAGCAAACTATTATTTCTAATCAGTTATTTGACCTCTTATCAATCAGTAAAAACAACACCAACAAAAAAACAATGTTAACATTGTATAAGCTCCGGTTATGACGTCATCAAGATGGCCGCCATCTCGAATTTCACTAACAATTGAAAAATAGTCATAGCATTAACATTTTTCAACCGAAGTAGACAAATGAGGTATCAAAATGATCATGATAGAACATCAAATTCATATCGGGACCATATAATCCAATATATGTAGTGATTTCTACGCAGGAAATGAAAAAATAGGATTTTAAGCTCAAAAATGATAATTTTTTAGCAAATTTTTCATATTTGGCTTTACGCAGCTATAATTGTTTCCCAACAAGAAACTATTATTCGTAAACAGTTATTTGACCTCTAATCACTCAGTAAAACAATAAAATATATAGAGATACAAAAAAGAATTATTGTTATACCACCATTAAGTTTACAAAACATCACTGGGTGCGTATACTGGGTATATGCTATTTTTCTAACTCCAAACCGCTGACACTACAGTTTCCTGGTGTATTACAAGTTCCTTAAATAAGTTTGACTATTGACGATTTATAAGTAGGAAACATGAATGTAAAGTTGACAGAATATCTAGCCTCGGGTAGGACAAGTCACAGTTTCGTTTATTTCCTATGCATATTATTAGCAAAATGTCAGATAGTTACCACAATGTCACATATTTCTTTCACTGGTTCTCAATTATAACCATTATCATTGTGCATGCTTTCCCACCTCACTGCACTATCCTCTGACGTGACTCGGCATGTCTGGTAGCTGGTACATGCAGTCCAAATCAGAGTAATCGAGATATCAGTATCTAATTCGTCGAAAGCCAGAGCGTCGTCTTCGATGTCGATGAGATGATGTGACACTACATTACCAGTGGTGTTCTAGCCTGTCATCTTTCATGGCCCATCCATGGCCAGAGTTTATATCAGGAACAACAGGTTCAGGGATGTGGGATCTCCTTCAGATTCTAACATATCGTATATGCTGTTTCAGACTTCTCAGGAAATTACACCAGATCCAGATTCTTCGAATGGTGGAATGATTCAAGCACCATTCATCAACCTTGTGGACACTCGTGCGACTATAGATGGCACAGTTGATATCCTCGAGGTCTTTAATGAGGTCATTAATGTTAAATGTTTTTCATTGGTCAGACTTTCCCATGTCCCTTGAAGGTACTGGTTGTGTCGCATCTGGTGTATGCGTGGATACACCATTGAAAACTCTCCAGAAAAAGTTTTCTACAGTGCTCTCCAGACTTGGCAAAGAGAGGAACTTCACTGTAGACCTCATTTTATGACCTCAAATAATTCACCTGTGTCATCTATGGTCACTGAGGGTTCACAAGAATGAGGAATTGTGCTTCATACGAATTAAGGAGATGCAACTCAACCCTTCGCAGAATGTGGCTCTGGTGTCTTTTCCATCCTACCGGAGAGGTCTGGAACATCATATACGATATGTCAATCACTAGGTTGAAAACAGGATGAGCTCCAACATCCGCGAACCCGATGTTCTTGATGTTACCTCTGGCCATGGACGGTTGAGAAGTTAGAACCACGATGGTAAACCGGTAATGTAATGTCACATCAGCTCATCAGCTCATCGACACTCTGGCGAGAAAGCACGCACAAAGATAATGCTTATCATTAAGAACTATTGAAAGAAATATGTGATACTGCAGTAACCATCTGACATTTCCTTACGTTACACACAGACAAATAAAGTTAACAGTGGATGCGCTATTTCTAAAAGAAACAAATTTCGGAAAGTGTCGTGGTATTAACGGAAACAAATGCTTTCTTCAGTTTTAATTTGATACCCTATTAGTTGGCGTTGTGCAGTAAAAATTCATTTTGAGACGCTACTAGTCTACAAACTTTCGAACACGAAAATGGATTTTGTTAGGAAATTGTCAAGTCCCACTTAGATATTAAGCCTATTAAGCCACCTTAAAATTCAAATGTGTTAAGATATGGATCGTCAATTGCCAATGTTATCTTCAGGAAGTTCTAAGACATCCGGAAACTGTAGTGTCAGCGGTTTGGAAAAAACAGCAATCATGTACCCTGTATACGCACCCGGTGATGTTTTGTAAACCAAATGATGGTATAACAATCATTCTCTTTTGAATTTCTATATATTTTTGTTGTTGTTGTTTTTACTAATTGATAAGAGGTCAAATAACTGATTACGAATAATAGTTTCTTGTTGGGAAACAATTACAGCTGCGTAAAGCCAAATATGAAAAATTTGCTAAAAAATTATCATTTTTGAGCTTAAAATCCTATTTTTTCATTTCCTGCGTAGAAATCACTACATATATTGGATTATATGGTCCCGATATGAATTTGATGTTCTATTATGATCATTTTGATACCTCATTTGTCTACTTCGGTTGAAAAATGTTAATGCTATGACTATTTTTCAATTGTTAGTGAAATTCGAGATGGCGGCCATCTTGATGACGTCATAACCGGAGCTTATACAATGTTAACATTGTTTTTTTGTTGGTGTTGTTTTTACTGATTGATAAGAGGTCAAATAACTGATTAGAAATAATAGTTTGCTGTTGACAAACATTTTTGCTGCGTCAAGCCAAATATGAAAAATTTGCTAAAAAATTACCATTTTTGAGCTTAAAATCCGATTTTTTCATTTCCTGCGTAGAAATAGCTACATATATTGGAATATATGGTCCTGATATGTATTTGTTGTTCTATTGTGGTCATTTTGATGCCTCATTTGTCTTCTTCGGTTGAAAAATGTCAATGTTATGACTATTTTTCAATCTTTAGTGAAATACGAGATGGCGGCCATCTTGATGACGTCATAACCGGAAGTTCATCCCAGTTTATACAATGTTACCTCTCGATTTCGTTATCAGTGGGTCATAAGGCTTCAGAAAAACCTTGGTTCGTTAAGTTGTGGGGGGGGTGCACGTAGACCCCCCCTAGATCCCGGCCTAACAGACACTTTACAAAAACATAAATGGAACGTCTATTTTCATGTTTGGGAATTCCAGTGGTAGGAACTTCACTGATGTTGGAGTCATCTACAGGTACATTCCCCTTGAGAATATAAAATATACGTATGCATAATGTACTTGTGTGTGTTAACCGGCAAATATAATGATAAAAACATTAATTGATGTTGTACTTTCGTTTTCTCTTGTGATATCATTTACAAAACAAATAGGATGGATACAGTGAAGCGAATATCATCTTTTAGAATCACATTTAACAATTATTTTCGATGTTATAATTTCTTACATGTTGTAATTAAGAATCTTACCTTTGTGTCAATATCGGGTCAATAAACCAAGATTCCGGATTCAACCCTGAACACCTACATTACAACTTTCCAGTTGGCGTTACTGACTGCGGCCGGTTATCAACACCATATACATGAATTCCCTTTGTGTGCCTCTCACTGACCTGATTGAGGGGTCGTCTCAAAGGGCTTTTTTAGAAAGCGAAATATGTTTAAGGTTAATACATAAACACGAGAAAAAACTATACGATTGTTTTTGCTTGTAGAATGTTCTTATACCAAAAGAATATATTCATATAAATACACTAAACAATTCAGAGAGCAAAATGTAAAAATTCATTTCTGTAAAATAAAAATTGTGAATGTTGCATTTTGGTCGGTCAACAAGATGATCGACAGGCCGTCATCTTGGATTTTGATAGTTGAAGTTAGTTACCTCTATTTCTAAAAAAGAACAGATGGAATCTGTTTCAAATTTCATGTGTAGGTTACCCTAGGACCCCAGTTGTACATGTTGCATTTTCGTACCGATCTGTCAACAAGATGACCGATAGACGCCATCTTAGATTTTGATAGTTGAAGTTTGTTACCGCTATTGCTCAGAAAGTAACGAAGGGATCCGTCTTATATCGCATATGAAGATTCCCCTGTGGCCTTAGTCGTACATATTGCAATTTTGAACCGATCGGTAAATAAGATGGCCGACAGATCGCCATCTTAGATTTTGACAGCCCTCTTAGATCTCTTGTGTACCTTCTTTTTTGCAAAATATTTTTAGTACATAGAATGGATACGGCAAATGCGGATATAATCTTTTAGAATCGCATTTAACAGTTAAGCTGTCTACATTACAGCTTTCCGATTGGCGTTACTGACAGCGGTCAGTTATCAACATATTATGATAAGTTATGGATCCCCTTTATGTGCCTCTGACTAAATTAATTAAGGAGTCCAGCGCAAAAAAAAACTATACTTTTATCATAAAACGACTGTTTTTGTTCGTACAATGATCCTGTATATATAGAATACATTAACATAGATACACTTAACGATTCAGAGAGAAGGTCCAGTCATATCAAATAAAATTAATTTAATTTTCCAAACTATATAATTTAAGAATTCTGATTTAAAAGACTTGATAATTAATAAGATAGTTATACAAGATATAAGATGGCTGTTGGAAGAATTTTATTAGGCTTGTGACTGCGTGTTGTCTGAATTGTATACCATATATATTGGTTTTTATTAAACGTCAGTAGTTCTGCATTGTTACTGTATAACATGGCATGTCCATGACTATATATCCATGCTTAGGAACGCTCCACTCATTTGGTGGATAGGAATATTCGTGGTTGTTTGTCTGTTAATGACGTATTCATAATCAAATTGCATCGCTGTTCTATTTGTGGTTTCCTAGAAAAATAACTCGTTCTTCTACAAGAAAGTTTCGTGTTGTACGGTATTGCTACAACGTTTTATCAGCCTATCTCTTAAATATAATGATGGTTGTAGAAAGCTGACTCCCTGTGTTGAGGAAGATGTAAATGCATTTTATTACTTTCAATTATTACAATATCAAATATTAAAATTATTTTTTTCACTGCACATCATTTGTGCATTTTACGTTTTACGTTTCATATTAATTTGTGGAAAATATTAAATGCTAATAATTCGGTGTCTTGTTTTCTTAATTTAGAAAATTAATTTTATCCAAAACTTCGAAGTTGATTACTGAATTCATCACCACAAGAGTTATCTATCTTGGAGCGATATTTTCCGAATTCGAATTCATTTCGTTTTTGTGAAGTCATTTTGAAATATGACATTGCTTTAATGCAACTTACAAAGAGTGTTTTTATTGATGAAGATGAATAAAAATGCATCTGACCAGAATATTTTGGAGCACGCAATCACTTTTTCGTCTTCTTTCCTTCTTTCTCCTTGTTCGTGGTTTGTTTTCTCGGAAATATTATTTTACATTTAGGTGCTTACTACTTGTTCGTGGTTTATTTTCTCGGAGAATTTATTTCACATTTTGATGCTAACTTCTTGTTCGTGGTTTATTTTCTCGGAGAATTTATTTCACATTTTGATACTAACTTCTTGTTCGTGGTTTGTATTCTCGGAGAATTTATTTCACATTTTGATACTAACTACTTGTTCGTGGTTTGTTTTCTCCGAGAATTTATTTCACATTTTGATGCTAACTGCTTGTTCGTGGTTTGTTTTCGCGACCATTTTGATACTAACTACTTGTTCGTGGTTTGTTTTCTCCGAGAATTTATTTCACATTTTGATGCTAACTGCTTGTTCGTGGTTTGTTTTCGCGACCAATAGTCACAAGGTTCTACTGTCCCTGCGTCGGAATTAATTTTGTGTCGATGACTTTTCGCGATATCTGATTTCCCTTGAAGATAAGCTTTTCTACAGTAAAATGAATGATTTGAAGCATCGTGTGTGACCTGTTGTTTTTAGCATTATCCGTACTAAAATTAAAAAGTGCAACGAAGAAAACACTAGCTTTGTTATATTTTTATTTATAATAAACTCTAACACAAATAAGTGTAACAAATAAATATGTTTATGATATTAATACGTTTAACCCTATATAGACCCATTGCAACAAAACCTGAACATTTATATTATTTCTATACTGTCTCAGTAACATATCAATGCTACAACAATGGTGTTATGTTAACTACTGAAGCCATATATTACCACCAGTACACTGCATATAAAGTCTAAAGTAGAGGTTTTACACAATTATCACCATTATTGAGAGAATTGTATTTAGATATAAGAAATCATATTTCTTTACAGAAGAAAAATCTTCCATCATAAGAACCGATTATGATTTTTATTACGGTAATGTGATAATTTATCAGTTACAACAAAAATAGAGGCGGATTAATATATTAGGGAATATTACCATCAAGGATATTTGGGGTTTGTTTATAGTTTATATATAGTGTATGTGTTATATGATATTCAGGTAGCCATCTAATTGTTGTCTTGAGTGTATGACATAAATATGCAAGTTAATAATCAAATTTAGACAAAAGTGGACAGTTTCATTTCTTTGTTTAGAGTACTTGTGATGTTTACGATTAATTGATACTGATTCTCACCGTAATAAAATGACGACCAAGGTAACATATATGCCTTGTAACATCAAGGCTGACTGAATGGAGTTGCAAAGCGAGACAACCTCGGTATGAGACATGAGGGGGGGGGGGGGAGATTATGGTAATGTAGCGGCTACATGTTACAAGTAACATTTACATAGGTATATTTCTATATATACTGTATATATTATATGAGTCAGAACCAAATATTTTCCTGATTTTGACATTTTAAAAGTAAACTCAGTTTAGTAGTATACGTTACCAAGAAGGTCACGTGATAGTAAACATTCTTTAGAAACATGACCTTATCTTTATCAATATTTATAATCGAGAGAAAAAAACACGTCAAACTTGAAACACAGCTTATTGTCCGATTTATCAGGATTTCTTGGTTAAATATTTAAAAGATCACAGAAAACAACAGAAATACTCAGTTTAGTTCCTTCATAAGCGATAAGTGGATCAGCAATATTTAAGTAAAATTTGGTCAAATATTAGTTTTTACACTGAGTAAGTCTTTCTACCGTAAAAAACAACTATCATTCATTACAATGTCTAATATCACAAAAATAAGAAAGAACTATAGCTATGAAAATCAGTTTTGAATTACTTTTTTTCTTTTCTTTTTCAGCAAGGTTCCATTTCTGTTGTAATACATTCAATTTAAAACGTAGCCTAACACATCACACTTGGCTTTTGAATCTCGAGATTTCCTTTCTAATTCTACCGATAAGCGATCAATCTACCTTGGCATCGACGGTTATTTCAGATAAATTTCACATCAACTGTACTTGAACACCTTGACGTCACCATTCTCCTGCGTAATAATGAGATGGCCGAATGGACTGAGACAGACCGCGATAGGATGGATAAGTCCGTCGGCAGAACAGAGAACTCTGGCTTTGTACTCGCCATCTGGACCGAGAGCATGAACCGAGTTGCCAGTCTTGTCTGCCAGAAAGAGATTTCCTTGTCGGTCGGTGCAGATTCCCCGCGGGTCACACACAATATTATCGGGAAGCACCTGTTCAAATTTCACAGAACCATCACGGCAAATGCAGATAATTCCATTGCGAGACTGACAGTCCGAGACGAGAATCTCGCCCGCCGCATTAGTTGTGACATAATAAGGCCAAGTGAACAGAAGTTTTCCTGGTTGGCGTCTGTCTTCACGGTACGTTTGTATAACCGTGCCGTCTAATGCAAGAACATCGACACATTGGATACCGGACGCACAGCACGAGACAACGAGGATAGGGTCGTTGGGTGAAGTTGTGACGTCACAACTTATCCCACGATACTGTTTGACCGTTCTAACACGTTTACGAATCCGCATGTTGTTGTCCTGTACTGACACAAACATTATCGTGGCAAGTTCCGGAAGTGTTACAGCCACTTCCGCGCTAGCTACATCCACAATTCCATGCGGCCAGCTCGGCACTGCAACCTCCCCCATAACGTTTCCAGTCGCATCAAATGCCTTCACTTTTTTGTTGTGGAAGTCGGTAATAACAGGAGTGCCGTCTTCAAGCATTGTGACGTCAAGCGGCCAGCATTTCTTGGCATCCCCATCCGTTTTTCCGTTGAACGAGAAAAGCATTGGGACAGTGCGAGATTTCGTTTGAGGAGGAATATTCGCATTTTCGACATTTTCTGTTTCACCATTTCTTTTATTGGAGATATTTGATGTGCTGCTCTTGTTCCGTGGAAGGGAGTTAACTCTGTTTACATCTGCAACCTTCTGCGATCGTTCAGTCCGTGGAGTTCGCGGAGTGCGTGGGAGAGTATTGGACTTGACGGGAGTAGTTCTTGATACTGCCACCTTTGGGGAACTGCGCGCTGACGTCGGTCTTGACGTGATTTCACGAGACGAAGGCGGTCTTGAAATTGGTGCGTCACGTGCAGAAGATGGCCTTGATGATGAGCCTCTGCGCGCACGAATGGGTGGCGACAAGAGTTCCTGTGAACCAATGGATTCACTTGATGTCGAGGAAACTGAGGATGCTGATGAGCTCATCATTGTGGAAGCTGGAGATTGGGTTGGGGAGCGTTCGACGCGGAAAGTTCCTGTTCGCTTGATTGACGATCGTCTCTGCGGTGTCTGGCCTTCCTTTTCGGACAATCCATTCATATTGAGAAAAGTATCCTTTTTCAGATCCACTAAATCGACGATTTTCCCTACAGAGTGTAGTTCCAGTAGTCTCTGTATACTCGAGTCAGGAATGAGTCTGTGGCGAGTACTCAGTTTACTCAAGCGCGATTTCTGAATGTTAGCGCGCATGTCGTCAACTTGCAACTTGATTGCATCAAAAACAGTGAGAAGTTCCGAGTCACTGCCAAACTGGATAAGATTTTTGAGGAAAGTTCCAGTGTTGTTCACGTTTTTCTTCATTTCATCAATCTCGTTCATTCTGCCCTTCACAACAGTTGCCGTCTGCATGTTTTTCTGGTCAAGATCAACAATGAGTTTATTTTCTAAATTTTCTAAGGCTTCATTTACCCTCTTCCGTATTGTTGACATTTCTTTCATGATCATTTCCTTGTTGGTTGAGAGTTCGCCGAGTTCTTTCTCATGTTCCTCGCGCCAATCCCGTAAAACATCGTTCTGCATTTGAAGATTTTTCTGCACATATTCCGTTTCTGGTTTTAACTTTTGAGCGGCATCAACCAAAGTTTCCACCATTTCACAGCGTCTGTGTTGTACGGCGACACACGAGGAGCAAATAGTCACGTGACAATCAACACAATAATACTCAATAACCTTGTCCCGATGATGAAAACATGGAATTTCCTTTTTATTTGACCGAATGGACTCGAGTGGATCATTGCGCATGTCTCTGAGTGAAACTACAATATGTTCTCGGCAAGCTTTGATGACGTTGTGCGCTTTTATGCAAGAGTCACAGAAAACGACTTTGCACGTCTGACACCAATTTTCAGCTTTAGCGCCAATTCTGTTTCCGTCTCTACAACAACTCTCACAGTACTTATCTGTCGAGTGCATGTCAATCTTCTCCATCAAACTACTGACAAAGTGATTATCTGGGAACATCTCCGTCCATTGATCGAAGTTAGAATTTCCGCTTGGAACTTTCAGTTCTATATCGGCCCGACAAACTGGACAATTAAAATGTTTTCCGTTTGGGGCAGGTTTCTCAGTTTCAGAATCACTCTCATTAGAGCTATCAGCATTTTCATCTCCGACAGATTTCTTCAGTACTTCCACTAAACATTGTCTACAGAAGGTGTGCAGACATGGTAGGAGTTTCGGACACGTGTAGTTCTGTAAGCAGACGGGGCATTTTAGGAACTGGTCCTGTATCTCCTTTAGAGTCTCCATTGTCAGCCTAGGTTTGGGATGACGCTATTTAATGTCTACTGTTGTCGTCACGTGATTGGGTCCATCGCACACCTGAAAAATATGAAAAAGTGGTCGTTTTAGCATGCTATTTAAATAGTCTCTAATTAATACAAACGATGTAAGTAAAATCGATATGAATGCAATAGTAGATTGTATAGGCGTGTGCAACTTGGATCATAGAAATAGGTTTATCTTGTAATAATAAACATGAAATTATTACTTCTCAGCTTGAATGACAGGGACATAATCAAGTTTATAAAAGAAACTATAACATGATGATAAGTTTACTGTAGACATTTATCTTATGTTGTTGATCTTGCCTCAGCCGCACATTATTTTATCGGCTACTATAGTTTCGGGATGCTTCTTCAACGATTGAAGGTGCGATCAACGTGCAATTATGTCAATATATAGATTTTTAAAACGTTTGATAGAACCACACTTTTGTATATATTTTCAAAATAACATTCTTAAGTTTATAGGTATGGAATAGACATATACATTCTCGGTTTTACAGTTCAGTACATACTGATATCATTTTCTAACTACAAAGAATCCATTTCACTTCGTCACAGGTAATTCACTTTTTTCGCTTATTTATTTTCTTATGATAGCCATCAACAAAAAAAGAAACAGCGTTATTATGAAAAAAAATATTTGTCATAGTAATGTGTATGATTTTTGATAATTATCATATTTCTGATCAACATGAATTGGGATGATTCATCATATAGGCGTTTTCATACCTAGTACGAGAACTTTGATATAGAATGACAGTTCAATAATAAAACTGTGAGCCAGACATACATCAGAACCAAAATAAATCTAGTCACAAACTTGGCATCTTCGATTATCCGGGGATTACTATCACTGTCGTTATATCCACGGTGAAAGTAACCCCTGGGATATCGAAGATGACCTTTGGTAATTAGAACACGATCTTATATACATCGCTATTAAACACCCCCATTTAACATGAAATGTAAATTATACTAATGACTATCAAGGCCAAAGTTTTATGATTACTGTTAGGAATCTTCGTGATTTTTGACTCCTTCATGGCTCCTAAAAATCGATGTTTTATATCAACATATTTGCTATAATCGTTAGAATATACATTCGACGCATCACTATTTTGATGAAAATGTCACATGTCAAATTGCAAGAATTATTTTTGTCTTCATGAAAGCTTATCAACTTTCCGTATGGGGACAATTGTCATCATCATCAAATACCATATGGTGCCAAATATGATAAAAATCATAGAAAGTATTCCATTTTTGGTATCCACCTTTGAGAGTAACCCACTACCATTTCATCAATGAAGAGTTAGCTGCAAAATTCTTTCTTTAAAGACTTAAAACAGATAATGATATTCGCTCTATTATGAAGGATGATATATGTTATAAGATGGCAGCACATTAACCACGTGTTCCGTATATCTCGAACATACGATAACACCCTCGTCATATACAGATAAACATTATCGGTATTCATTGTTATTCCTAGGTTTTAGGTAGCTTTGCGACTACCTTATCTGAAAGCATAGTTCTATATACCAGTATAACAATGATTGAAAACAAACTTAAGTTGGTTCAGAATGCCGCGACCGGCTTCCTTCTTCGGTAGTGATCCATATTGATTCAGTGCTATCTGTCAACACCGGATAAGTCTATATATATCGGGGAGGGTATATTTATTTTCTTACCTAATATTTACCCTACATGACGGTCAGTAACGGTGTGTTGACGTTTCTAGACTAGGTGTTAAGGTTATATAGTCTATGTTTATTTAGGATCCCGGAGTTCTGATTGACATACATCACACTGGAAGTAGGTTTGGGTCGAGGTGTAGGCACCCCTTTATATTTGTATTGACGCGTTCTATCCTAGAGGTTGGACGTAAGATTCCTGGTCCAATTAAAGGGACATCAGGAATAGTACATGACTATTTTATCTTGTGTCTAGATAACTGGAAATGTCTTGTTTGACACTGTCACGGTTTTCGTCTTGAATTATTTTATGAACGGTAGATTAAATTCATCCATACTTCACGCTGCACAGAATAGTGCAATGATAGTGTCATCTCACTGAAGCAGTCAAACAAACATGACAGATGAACAGTCTACATTATACCGATGACAAAGCTCGTCCTATCTGGACTTGATGTAGCTCTATGTATATGTTTGTGCTGACTCTTGAATACGTTTTTGATGGAGACTTGTCAAGTCATTCACGAGGAATGGTGTTGAACGAGCAAGTATCCTCCTAAGATACTTTCTGAACCCCCATCTCATATGGCATTTACTAAATCACGCAATCTTGTAAACTCTGATGAGAAAGCCTTATACATTTATATATAAATAGGATTTTTTTAAGAGTTTGTTTTAATTTAATCAATCGAGTCTCGATGTTTTTATAAAAACTACTTATATTTTGAAGGTTGATCTCACGGGAAAAATCATTCTGTTACAATAATTTTAAGATGGAGATAATTGTGTATAATTATTATATCACTTACTGTTCGCTTACACATAAAAGTCAATTATTGTATTGACGTGTATTGGAAAAACAGCTTCTAAGAAACTTTATCGGTAGGTTTTAGGGATTATGACAATATTAAAAAAAATATTATGTTAAGTATTAAACACATGAGTAAGTGCCAATTATTTACTACAAAAGAATGAAGTTCCTATACTAGTAACTAAATGTTAAAATGGAATATACATTATCCGTCTCAGAGGAGTTGTAGATGAAATGGCACGCGTTATGTAACTAAGCATCTACAATCCATTGTTTGTGATATTTATCTTGACATCATTTATAGGTACCTCCATTGCGCGCGTTCAAAAAACAAAAGCTATTTTCTGTACAGCTCTTAGAAAAAACAGTTCCCTGAAATACACTGTTATAGTTAGAACCCCTTTAAGGCTGTGTGTTTTACTCCATCTAACCCTAGGGCACGCGGTCCTAACTATAAAACGTTCTGTATAATGACAAGATTGACTGACGGCCCAGAAATGTTACGGTGACATTTTAAAGCTCAAAACACCGTGAAAATTTACACAATGTCGTATAAATCACGGTAATCTCCGGACTGACAAGCCTTAAGTGGATAGACAAGTTTTGTAAGAATATAAAAAGGAACAACGAGTTAAGGTGATGAAATTGAAGAAGAATACAAAATGTACCTTATAAAAAATAACAAATCGTTCGACCAAGTGTTTTGCACATTATGACATAAAACACTGCGAACTTGACAATATAAAACATTTCTATAATAAAATGTGACAGGACCTGCGCGACTACAGAAAAGTTGGATGTTAGCATCATCTTTAAAATTGTTTGTTTGGTTTTGCATTCCGCACCCTGTCGTGTCATCTGTAGAAAGTAAACGGAGTATGTTTTTAAAAAGGAATCGACCTAATACCTACTGCGACTGTAGAGAAGTTACACTGATCTATCACTCATAAATAGACATCCTTATATTGTCATCCAATGTCATATTGCGACAATTACAGCCTTCCATATCAATTTAACATTCGCTCTGTAGCTTTGTTCTGATATCTCAACATATCAATCTTTATACACATTTTATGACAGTATTTAATGTTAGGTAATGGGTTTAATGTGTTAAATGATTCGTGAAACTTTCCGTTTCAATTCATCCCATTTTGCTCCTTTATGTGAAGCCAATTCACTTTTATAAGAGAAATTCACAATGTAACTCCATAGTTCGTTTTTGGTTTATCATAATCTTTTCCTGGTAGTCCATAGCGAGGACATCGAAAGGCAAATCAACGCCGTAACGACAAAAATGAAAGTTCCATTGCTATATCGGTTACTACGAAAAATATATAAAGCCTGTATTGCCATGCGATACTGTTGTAAGGTGACGTCGACGGCAACGTAGGATTGTGGATATGACGTGTTTCATATTCTGATAGATCAGATTTACTTCCCTTTGGTATTGAAGGTTTGAAACGAAGGGGAGTAACTCTGATAGATCAACAATGAGTGAATTATTATAACAGCATCAATAACGTTAACACAGGTGAAAGTTACCATTATAGTAGCTGTTTATCATAGTCTAGGACACAAACTCATATAGGATATCGTTGAATAGTTAATGGGATGGAAATTTTCATTTAATTTGCTTTTAATAAATCGCGAATATACCCACAAGGGAATATATAAAATATTTTCCCTGTCAATAATTACCATCGATGCGAAATGTTATGCAAACATTTCCATACCGCTAACAATTTGAACGCTGACTTAGCGAAAAACTTCGTTACCGTACCAGAGGATTCCATAAATATTTAAATACACATTTATCACATAATCCTTACTTTTGACAGACTGGGTAATTAATGATCGCTTGTAAACAATGACCTCCCCCAACTGTCTGACAGCCTGTCTATCATGTAGGTAACATGCGTTACAATCTGTAAAACCAGAATAGACACATCCTAATCTATATGTCAGTCGGCTTCATATGTTAATGTATTGTTAAACAACTCGTAAATCTACTCGGAAACCGTACCGAACGCAAAATAATATGTTAACAATTAAAACGATAATTACACAAACTGTTTATGAGAAATAAAACTGTAGATGATGTCATTGATAGCCTTTCGTTCGTTAATATCATCAGTATATCGGTGTGCATGTATAATATTAGTAAGCTCCAATATATAAAGCAAAGATCAAGTCACATTAGGGCATTTTCCATATAAGAAGTCAAAATCAATATGGATATGGCCAAAGTATGATAAACTTCAGAATATGTTTCTTTCAATGGTGATAATGGCGAAGTAATTATTATCATCAATCTACATTCTTTAATAAATGACATAAACTTGTCAATCAAACGTTATTGTTTATCCGATCAGTCATGTGTCGGTACTTAACTATATCCTATTTTGCTTGAGTCATCATGACAGTAATTGAAAAAATATAATTCTTTTGAATGATTAATGGCAATTACAACGTTCAGAAGAATCCGTTGTGTTGGGAGATAAAGCAAGCGCTATTTCTGTTTTTTTTTTCTCGTGTGTTTTCAACTGTATGTTTCAACGTGATGACACTTGTGTAATGGTAACGTAAAGGATATACATTGTAAGCATATCGGGTATATACTATTGTGCACCGCCGGCATGGTTGAAAACAAATTAGGCACTTCCCGGTAACTTCCCGGATACTACATGGTCGAGTTAAGAACGAATCATGCAGAGGGAAGCTCTGAAGAACCTATTTGTGATGGATCAGATAGTCGTCCGACTCGCAAACTAGTAATCAAATATCATTGATCTCGTGATATCACGATGACAAATACATTTCAAATATATATTGCGTGCTTTTAAAGTATTTTGTTTTGTAACCCATGTATTAAGTTTCTAAGTAAGTAAAGGCAAACAACTAAAGGGAAATAAGACCACATGTGCTGCACTCTACAGTGTTATCACATATACACACGACATGGGTCCATTAAAACGGAGATCTTAATGGCTGCCCCATAAAAATCATTACAGTGTTTCATGATGACGCTCATAATCTTGCACAAATTATTCTAATGAAAAAGCTGAAGAAAACATGTCATCTTGAAAATTACTTCATATCCTTTCATAAATAATATAATTTTAGAAAGGTATTTATATAGTGTGATAAATACAATGAATGTGTGTATTGTAGTTGACTAAACTGTCAACTTTGCTTTGTACAATAAAGAATGACCCATGGTAACAGTGCTATGTTTTTTTAAGAAATAAAAGCGAAAATGTTGTTACATTAGTGCAAGCACACAAAACTTTGTCTAATACATCATTTCTGGCTGCATAGGTACGCACCCCTCGCCTGGGGTATACAGTGATAGGTTTTCATTTCACGAGAAATGCTTTAAAGGTCAAAGGGTAACCTTGTTTACATAATCAATTGCATTTTTACGATCAGATAAAAGTAGGAAAAATGTACATCAGAGTGATGAACGATTTGAATAGAAAGGCATTCTTAACTCACCATAACGTGACTCGTAAAGGATGGCGTCATTAATAGAATTTAAAAAAAAAATTGAAAAGCACAGCTGCTATATGTGAACTACACAGTGCAAGTTTCCACCTTACAATGACTATATAAGCAAACGTAATAAATACTGTGTGTAAAATATATATACAAAGACATTGGAAGGAGACTGATACTATTTATAATTTATCAAGCACAAATCGCCAAAAGTATGATATACAAGCCTCGTGTATAGTTTACTTTATGGTACATAGTACATCGACAATGAAAACAAATCGACAGAGAACTGAAACATGTTTTACATAACCTATAGCTTGAACACAAGAATAACTAGAACAAATATAATTCCTCCACTTTGACGGCAGTCTGTCAGAAATATTCTGTCCGTCGTTCAGAGGAGGTGACGGACACTGTACTTTTCTGGCTATTGCAGTGGAACGATCAGTTATTTCTTTCCTATCACGCGGACAAACCATACATATTCACATAGGAACAGACACATTTCTTTATACTTTCTATAAGCAGAACATTGCCAGATGAGTTAGGAGTCTAGATTGAAATTATGTTCTTTTGAGTCCTGTAAAACTATTTCTAACACGGTGGTATTAATTGTAGTATCCATATATTACTCATCTTTGTCCATACAATGATATTTAAGTAAAAAAGTAATAAAACTTCGTTAATTCGAGTGGCAAATATATATCGTTTAAGATAGCTTGATGCCAACATTACCTTATTTTATTTTGATCGTCAATCAATAGTAAACTTAACTGTTGTAAGGAAAGTGGAAAAACACCAGTAGATGAATGGAAAATATTTTAGAACATCTGCATTATCGTACCGATTTCCAAATTACGATTTTTGATTAGAATGTTTCACTTCAAAAATCTAAATCAAGTTATCAAATCCTTAACATTTTACGGGACTTAATCTGAATCGGTATGCAAAAGAACTTCACTTATATTGTGTTGATTAAAGTATATAGGGTCAGCTTATTCGTTATAAAAATAATCTTATAAAGAAACATATTAAATGTATTCACAAACCTTAAACGAAATAATTTAACTCCCAGATTTGTTATCATAAGCTAGAGTTCTACCATAGATTGGGTTTATTGGTGTTTAGAAAGGCCACTCTCGCAATGTACATAGTGTATATTAAAGTTCAGGCACTGTAAATCCATTATTATCAGTAAAAGGTACACTAGGGTATGACGCACTGTTAATCGCTGTACAAAGAACGGGAAAAATAAAATGATTCAGTACAGACGTCTATAGGCTACACAACCCGCATTGATGTCTTAAAGTTTCGAATTTCTGGTATATTAAAATCTCAAAGGGATGCCCTCTTATGAACAATCCCGTATGATCTTACAAATACTACTAGTTACAATAAATCTAACATTGCACAAAAAGTAAGTCTGTACTCTCTATTTCGGGATTTTTATTTCACTGTCTTTGGATAAATGTCATTAGTTATTTTGTCATTGCAGTTTTATTTCTACTTATACATAAAGCTAATTTAAACTAGAACATGCACACAGGGACATTGGTTTGTTCATTTCTTTTCTTAGCTGTTTTAATTCGGATATGCCGCGACAGCTTTAAAATTAGTTTGGCTTTTTGTTTTAATCTTTTTCCATGAAACATGGTCCTAATCTACATGCATGTAATATGTATCTGTCGTCGATTGTTATATAGAGCATGCATATTAGAGACATCATTTTCTCCCTTACTACACAGGGATTTCCCGTGGTTGCTAGGGAAAAGATATCTCTATCTTACACAGGGGGATGTAAGACAACTCACACGCGCTAGACAATAACGTGACGTCGTCAATACATGCGGCGTAACTGCGGCGCGCATTGTAGATGACGTCATCAATTTTGACGTATACGTGTAACGACGTTCCTGCGGTAATGGCGCGATGAAAAAGCTGGAAACCAAGTAGAATTTCCTCATTTTTTTCTGCTAAGTATGGGAGAAAAAGAATCTTACATGGGTCTGTGAAGTGGACAGGGATATCTCAACCCTCGTGAAAGATTTTGGCCGTCAACCCTCGGAAAGCCTCGGGTTGACCGGCCAAAATCTTTCACTCGGGTTGAGATATCCCTGTCCACTTCACAGACCCATGTAAGATTCTATTATTCTCTTACCCCAGATAAGGATATCCACAGTTTTACTAGTGTTAGATTTTTCTATCTCACCCTAGGGTAAAGACAAGCTATCCGAGATCTTTGCACGTGCTCAACAATTCTTATTGTATGACGTCACGACAACAGTATCACGACGTCGCTGTAATAGTATCATAACTTCACGACAACAATGAAATGACGTCACAAAGACGGCGAAGACGACGATTTTTTTTGGTTACATCATCCTTGCTTGCATAAGTGACACGTTCATTAGAGACACGAATTAAAGTGGTACACGGGGTAAGAGAAAAAGAATCATTCACCCTCTTTGGGGTGAGACAGGATATCTCAACCCTCGGGATAAGATTCTTAAGCTGTCGAACACTCGGCAAAGCCTCATGTTTGACAACTTAAAAATCTTACCTCTCGGGTAGAGATTCTCCTGTCTCACCCCAAAGGGGATGAATGATTCTATTAATCCTATTGTCATCGCAACTGGGCTGCTTCATATAAAACTTCGTCTATCTTTACGATCCGACTAGCCAGGGCCTTGATGTGGTGACAACAGCATGAGATTCTTCAACATGTCAGTCTAGTTATATTTGGTAGATAATTAGTGAGAACGTGCCACTTAAGGCCTGTCATACTTAGATAACCAGACTGTGTCCCTTTAATACTTAGTTTCTCCTTCATATCAAATCAAATCTAATTTCAGCGTTAAGGAGATTATTCAGTATATAATCCCTAAAGGGAGTCATGAAAGGGACAGGTTTCGGACATGTCGAATGATGACTTAAACGTTTTCCTTTGGGGAAAAACACATTCAGAAGTAGTTCTGATTCGATTAATTATATAATAAAAACGAAGCTTTATTGAAACGAATACTATTATCATAAACATGAATATTTTATTAGCTTTTCAAAATCGTGTCGAACTACGTTTGAGTACAGACTACAAACGATAAGCATTATGATAAACATATTAATATGCACTAATTTTGCAACACAGCATCAGTACTAGTTTCGATCTTTTCAAAAAATGTGTATGGAACAACAAACATTCAGTGGGATAATGTTACTTACAAGGATATAAACAGTCACAGAATAACTAGACAGATACTGGTACGTCAGCTAATATGGTTGTGATAACTCTGTATAGGTTATCTACGATCATATTGTCCTAGAGCTATATCCACGTAAGACAGCGAGTATGTAGTTAAGACGTTTTCTGCATCAATATGTGTGTTTAGATTGTACTGTACGTGAGGTGTTCTTTCAAATGATTATTATTGAATGTGAGTGTGTTTTGATAACAGAAATCTACATGTTCTGGGATGAATCACAGTTTCATAAATTCAACTATCTCTAAAAAAAAGTCTAGATATATATTCTACACATGTCAGAAAAGATCCACACATACGGTAATACCTAATAACTTGGCTCTAAGTTTACACTGTACTGCGTAACCCGCTATTCATGTATGATTCAATGTGATAAAGAAACGTTCGCCGACCCACGCTTCAAAATGATAATACTAGAAATTCTTACCGAATCTAAACACTGTACATTTATATATACGTGTGTCTTTTCATGCCTTTTGAAAGTAATTGAATTCATCAGTAAGTACACATGTCCATTTTACGTATATATAAATGTTTGCTATGAATCATTTCCTCGTCTTACAGAGGATGGGACAGTTTGTTATACTCTATAGAAAATATCTGAAGTAAATCGCGTCAATGTATGGTAGGAGTTTACTCGCTGTGTCCTGTTTAATACGCACTGCCTGTTAAAGTACAAAACACGTGTTTGGCATAGACTGCAAAAAATAGGACAGTTTCATATTCATTTTTTTCGTTAGTTTCTGCATTGCAAATTGATTAAATCATAATTTGTTTCATGTAGATTCTAAATGATTTTGAAAAGTCATTCTTTCATCCATTCATTCATTTTATTCATTCATTCGCTCGTTTAGTCAACATTCCTTTGATTTACTTCTATCTGAATTGTTTTGTATCTATTTGATAACTTCTTGATATTCACTCCTCTAACCTGTATTTTATCAACATCTTACACATCAATTCCTATGTTTCCCTGTCGCCCCTGAGATGTCCAGATGTAGGACCCGATACGTAATCCCCGGGATTTAGCGGTGATCCCTTGCTGTGTATTACCTATGTCTGACATACCTATATATATACCCGTGTGTAAGTGGATCCCTAGGTACTCGGGTACAATCACATAGATGTAACTCAGCCTGTCAAGGGTTCACGACACCCAATACAACAGAACGAGGGTTTAAAAACAACTTATTTTCACATTCATTCTCCCCCATTCACGTAACGATGTCTTTATACGATACCAGTATAAATGGCCAGTCGACACACCATGTATACCACTGCCGTCAGGTTTTGACATTTTCGATAGAATCTTCTCATGTTACTTAACCGCCTTTAAACAGGGAACCACAAAAGGAGGTGACCATGTGTTATCATGGCTTTCGATCGCAGATCTTTATCGGTAAACAAAATGGCTTTTTAAAGGAATTCCTTTCTCTGTGATTGTACAAAACAAATTGGATACTTTTCAACAGACGGATATAGAATGCCTTGTGTTGTTTCTCTTAAATCTCCAGGGGAAATAATATTCACAACAGGTGCAAAATGTCGCTTTTACGGGTATGGTGAACTGAAACTGCCAGAAAGTTATTATTCATGAAATCAAATAAAGTTGTCTTTTTTTGTAGTTAGAGAAAATTCACAAAAACGCCAATTCGTTCTTTCGCAAATAAGCTTAGAATTCAACAAATATCCAAACAAGAAAAACAACAAACCTGTTTTAAAAATATTCATGCAAAAACCATACCCCGAAGTAAAAACCAACACGTCAACAAGACTACTTTCAAAAGGTAAAGCTGTGAATTTATAAACGATGTAATAATGAACCGGGAGCTCAGGACAAAGAAGTGTCCTCAATCTTCATGATGCAACGATGCCTGTCATACAAATGTAAGATAACGAACAGTTCCTTCCGCGTAGTCGTATTCGATTGCTCTCATGACCTATGTATCCTGCGATTTCTAGATCATACGTGAAAGTTTCTTGTTCCTGGTGTTATTTTTTGTTTTCGGAATGTTCAGCTGTTTTCGCTCTGAAAACCTGTACTCTGTTCAAATGAAAACGCTGTCTATAACTTTAGAATGTCAAGCATACTTCCCTTTCTCTTTTCCCCCTTCATTGCAGTAAAATTCAATGTTCTGCCTCTATCCAGCTTTTCTTACCACCCTATTCCGTTAATGAAATATTTCTTATCTGAATACGTGTACTTGTATTGATATGCCGTGGCGTGATAGGTAAATCCATCAAAGATTTTTATATAGATAGAAGGCCGACCATATGTACAGATGTATAAATGTATTGCTATCCATCAGGTGTTTAAACATGCATGGTCGATAATTGGCAGGTATAAAGATAAAAACAAAATCACTGAACCGTAACAGGGACTTATTTCTATTGCGGATTAAATTACGATTTAGCTCCGGGATGTGATAGGCCCGTAAACAAACTTTGTAAGAATGAGACAAGATTGAAGCCAAACAATAGGAGGGTCAAACCCATCACACATAGATGACAGGTCGGACAATACACGATAACGGTCACTTCTGACCGGTGTGGTGAGAAAAGAAATGTGTTCGCTGTCATGGCCAGAATAGTTTCAAATGGCCACCCTAATAAAATACACCTTAAATACAACTCGTCAGTTCTTGAACATTTGTTATTAAAGGTCGACCATATGATTCAACCAAATAATTGCACAGACAATACAAACATATGCACACTCATGCCATTCATCAGGCAATATCAGCGCATCTTCCAACAACTTGGTCTCTGCCTAAATGATCAGCGCAGTAAAAACATACGATAAAATGCGAGTTGAGTATCCACAAGGTAATCGATAATGTTAATGAAATCAGCCAAGTTTGATAAGATTTCCATATGCCTTATTCAGTATTTATTGTCTTGATAATGACCATTAAGTTCCGGATATGACTGACCTTTAAGGTCAGATTTTAGGTGCCTATAGCTATATCCGTTTTCGATTATAAGGCCCCGTTAAGTTATTACGATAACATTAGAAACACCTTGAATAAGAGTGTATAATTCTACCTATATATATCAAACGGTCAATTAACTACACAATGCCGTTTCAGGTCAAGCGGTCAAGTCATATACATATAGAAATTGATTTTGTCCTTGGCCATAACAAGTGTTAGGGTAAAGCGATATATAATACACCATTACCAGAAATACACTATATATACCTCGATGATAAAATCTAATTATATATCACGACAATTTGCAACAAGTTTACAAAAGGCAAGTATACATCTGGGAACCTACAATGTGAAATAAATCACATGTTTTGTTGAAAGGCTAGCAGTAGAATAAAGACCTGAACACATATGAAGAAATGAGATAAAGGATTGCGTGGTATCCTATATATAGGATGGATAGGATAAAGACTAAAGCGCACCAAAGAAGGCAGGAAAAGTCAATTGTGACATTCCTATTGTCCGTATGCATTGCCGACTCCAACGAAGTGACAACCTCCATTGAAATGCGCCTAACGCTGAATAGTTCTTCGCCCCTAAAACAGGCATGATATCAGCGGCGCGCGATGTATGGCCGGGAGGTAGTAGAAGGAATTTACGATTTGTTGGTAAATTAAACATGTTTTATGTTTATTCTCTGTAATTAAGACGACCCGATAACGCTGTCTATTCCGGGTACTGTCAGGTTTATATCACTGAGCGAGAGGGATACGTCATGTATCGCCGCATAAGAGCGGTACATCCTATAGTACAGTCACGCGGTTAGATGCCGGGGAGATTCTCGAGAAGCAGACTCAGCCGATTTGGTCATAACTTACTCTACCGTATATTTCGAACAAGGGAGTCATTTTTAAGGCTACTGACATGTACTAGTGTATCTTTTTGTTCGAAATTTAACGAGCACGACAAAGTGTTATTTCTATCGAGTAAAGGGGATGAATAATCAAAGCTAAATGTTATGGAGGATAATGGCTAAAGAAATATATAAAAAGGACGAAAATCAATGTCAAAAAGGAAATATGAACTCGAGTGTTTACACTGTAAAGCCATCGCCTGTCATCCCCAATACACGTTATGCCTCCGTCCCATGGTGTGGGGCACGGAAATCAGTAGGTATCAAACCAACAAAAGGGAGGGATGGAGATATCTAATTGTGCCAAGTTTACGACCGAGCTGTTCGGGTGACGATAAAAACCGACCTATCAGTCATAAACATGGACACCCGCCCTACTGTACGGTAAACACCATGATCACAAATTGTATGGCCAGAGATGCATAACAAAGGGGCGAGGCTTTGGGTCGTATCAGGACAGATTCCTGTGGTGGCCAATAGTGCTTTAATGGCCATGCAATGTCTTCAGCGCTTCACAAAACTGTACCTATTCGACCTTTGTATGGTCAGTAACATTCGATGATATTTCCTAACATTAGCACTAAAATGGACCATTCCTCCTTGTAGGTGTCTTTTCACTAAGGCCAAAGGTCGGTATTTGAACACATTAAAGATTGTTGCCAGCAGTTACCATGGTATATGACTGGTGGTTTGTAGAGACTAATATAGTGTGTCCATATAATTAGCAGGGCAAAAGCACATGTATTACAGTACAATGATGTTCTGTAGTCCACCGTATAGAAGAAGTTCAATGGAACGAGAGAGAAAGAAAGTAGCCTATAGCTAGTTAGTTGTTCTCTTGATTTTATGTAAACTCCAAAAATCATTCCCAAACTGCAGTTATTCATTTTGTTCTGGTGAAGTGGTAAACTATAAGAAATTGACACATACTAATTAAGACTTCATTTGTATATTAGTGAATTTGTTAAAAAAATCTGTAACAGGTATTACATTGTATCAGAGGCAGTATAGGCATGGTACCGAAAACTGGTACCGAAAATGGGTTGTACCAAGTAAAGGCGATGCAAGATCAAATTGGCGGAATTAACCGAAAGTTACCGAACATTGTCGTGAACCGAGACGACCCTTGTTTGGTCTCGACAGATTATTAATGAAACATTCCCAGCTTGATCATACATATTTATTACATCTACGCTTAGAAAGCTTCATATCAAGCGGAGAAATCAATATCCATAAAGGTTTATGTAAACAAATTTACTAAATAAAAGTAGCATACACACAATGAAGGTATTCCTCAAAGGACATAGATATCATCTATGTAATGTAATACGTATTATATTAAAGATGAACTGTCAATAGAGCCTTGAAAACGATAGCGCCAAAAGGAAACAAAACGTCTGTCATTGATAAAAATGTTTTCATATTCATTGAAAAGAATAAAACATGATTCCACAAATTATTTATTATACTTATGCTGAATAAGTAAAGAGCTTTATTTTGCGAAAGATGTTTGGGTATATCACGAAACCATCCACGTAAACTGTAATCAAAGTCATCAAATTGAGTTCACCTCGTAAATAATAATAAGCTTTTCAAAAAAAAAAAAAAAAACTCATCAACGACACACATTTGATATAATTCATGTACGTGCAGTAAGTCACATTCATTGTAAACTACCAAAGAGGCGTTGGGTGTTTCTTCATTGAAATAAAAGAGTTGGTTTGCCTCTTATATTGAATGTAGGTACGTTCAAAGCAAAATAAAATATAAATCACCATTCTGAAAGTACCACACTGTATATCCGTCGAATTATGAGAAATATTGACTGTAGTCGCAGAAACTTGATTGATTGAGACAATTGTTCTCTGCACGTATACTGATAGTTTTTATTAGGAATGTCTGCAGATAAAACGTATGGTTTGGAATTCAGTATAAAGTAAAATTAACATCACACGCACACACAAGCTTAGTGAGTAGCGGATGGTAGTATTAGAATATCACTGACTAATTATCTTTTCAATATCAAGACATGTCTATATCCATCAAAGGAGAATCCCAACCATCCCTGATAACAGACAACTAGGGGAGGCGCTATGAATTTTTCAGAAGTGAGATAAGGATGTTATAGTGGAATAAATTAGTGTGGCCAATAGTGTAATATTGCTTTCAGCTGTATCGAGGTTTGCGGAATCTGACAACCAAAAAGTGAATTGGAATGGCTAAGGCACCGCTAACATTGTTATTTTTTTATTTAAAAAGCAATGTAAATGCTGAACTGAAAATTAGCTTCCTGATTTTGGACATAAAGACCTAAAGGACCTAAAGGACGGGCTAGCATGTATGTCCCCCGACGTTGAGTGAAGGTGTGCGTGTTTTGGGATGCTGCGGTATTGCATACTATTGAAGCTTTATACAAAGATATAGTAGCTAATACTACTGACTATGTTTAATTATACAGGAATATATTCATCGCTTGAAAGAAAAAATCTCGCAACATTGTACGTGTATTTACAATGGTTAATATAATCTCTGACAATTCATATGTTTATGTGTAAGCGTCTGGTATGTCGTGATGTTTTTTTAAGAATCTAATATCATATCCAGGTTTTAGGGAAATTTTGCAAATTAAAACAAAGCGATTTGATCTCTTTGCTCTGACGTTTAATTTTAAATACCATCTATTGTTTTCGTCATCGCAACATGTTTCTTAATCTGTTTAATGGGGAAATGGAGGAAAGTGAGGAGCCAAAAACGTCGCCTTGGTGGACACCTTTAAGTGAGGTGAAAACTACATTACGTTTAGAATTAAAAACAAAAAACAAAAACAAAAAAACACTATGATATTCATTTTCTTTGAATGAATATGTCTTCAGTGAACACTCCGCGATAATTTACCCTATCCGGAGGGTTTTTTTCATATTTGCATTACGAAACTCCATTACATATCGGCTTTTAATATATAGCGTTGTTTACAATTCAAAATATGTCAGACATGCAAATATAACAATAAATTATTTCTACATCACATTGTTGTGTACTGTATAATGAAAGGTTCGATAAGTATAAAGAAAAAGGCCATATAACTATTTAAACATATATTACATCGGATTGGATTGTCATTCTAGCTCTCCATCCGTAAAACTATATGACCCTTCACTAACGTTCCATGTAAGAAATGACGTCATAACCGAGCTCAGGCCTAGATATAGTTCTATCATGTAACGAGTTTTAGGTTCACGGAATATGCACGGAGTTAATTTATGATTTGTTGCCTAAAACCAGTACGCAAATCATACGCTGTTTGCTTTCGTGGCAGTTTGTCGGATAAACACATGTTAGTTTTGCTGAACTGTGTCAACAAAAACTGGTTGCCGAACTGTGTCAATAAACGGCATTAAATACACATGGGTTGTTTATTGTTCATCGAGACAAGATAAGATTGTCGGTGTTGGAGCGCTGACACAGACGGATTAATGTGTATTGTAGAGTCTATTGAATAGATTTTATAAATGACACTAATATACCGAACTACCCCAAGGTACATGTTGGGTCTGAAAATACATAGATCATTGCACAGTTTAATTACTTTTAAAATGAAACATACTGATTAGTTCCTTAAAACCAATAGTCAGTATATATTTAGATGCGTGGACTATGTTTTCTGTATGAACGTAAAGTTTTTTTTATTGAATAATCTGGAATTTAAGAAAATGAACTAGATGTAAAAGCTTTATCATGCTGACAAGTCTTTGGAGGGCGGAGTTTGTGTTTTTCACACCATTACTTTGATTTGAAGCTGTCGATGGGGTTGTTTATGGCGGTGAATTGACATTCCTCAGTATCCTAGCGGACCTGTCATTATCAATACATCAAAATTTAACATGGTTTTTGGGCTGGGAAAAAAGGCCATCGGGGAAAACTGCCATGTCTGGGATCTCTATCACGATATCGAAATAAATAGTGAAACATAATGCTGCCAATAAGCCACAAAGCTCATCAAACTCGATAAACCCATATAACTCATCCAAGTTTACCAGAGTAAGATAAAATAAAAAAAAAATAAAAAACATTTATTTTGTGGAGACATAGCATACACACACGCCGACAAATGTATTTCGTTGCATGTAGAGGAAACGATGTTCGCTGACCTAGAGTGATACCAATGTACTTCAAAATAACGGGACAAAGTGTTTGAGAGGATTCATCACTCAAATATCGTAAACTGTGTAAATGCTGGCCAAGCCTCTGTATCCAAGTCTCTGTGACATTCGAGTGATTGCATCGCAACTATCACAGTACATACATGACTTTGTATGGCAATAGAAGGGACATGGTCTGTAAATGCATGCTCTGTACATAGATATAGCTATTTGATATTGCATGTTCAACATGGCAACATTTATTTTATCATTGTACTGGAACCTTTCATCTTGGTTATATTTAACTGATCTTTGTAATAGAGAAATGGAAAATCGGAAGCAACCATGTGCAGACAGCGAGGCATCAACATTCAAAACACATTTTGAAGGTGAAAGTTCAACAGGGTCAATTTTTACAAAAGGTCAGTAAAGAAGCCTTGTGTTTATTCTGAAGGTCAAAATGGCAAGAGTTGGAAGGTCAATGAAAAACAACTTTTAAGTGCAATTATGTCAAATACTTTGAATTTCAGTGAATAAAGAACATATATATTAGGATATATATCATGAAGGTCAAAGTGCAATGAGGTCAACGAGTTCTAAGGCTAGTGGGGTCACAATCTTACTCAACTGTCACGGCCGGTGGTTCCCATGCATGTGTGTACCCTATCATACATAGGCAGTGAACATGTCTTCTGTTCGTGGATCGTTTCCCTGTTGGTAGCTGATCACAGAGCGGAAACTAAATGGCATTGTGTTACTAACAGGTGCCTTTTTGTGCGCGTGATTGAAAACTAGTTTGGCAACATATTTAAACATCATTGTAAACAAAACAGACAGGTTTTATTAACAAAACTGTTCATTCACATCAACAAAATAGTACTTACATGGAAATATACAGACATTATATACACATGGTTAACAAAGTGAATGACAATTGGCCATACATTGTACATCCGTTTTTACAATAGTTACAGATAAAATCTAGCCCTTGGAAGGTGATTCCTCTCGTTAGACCCTAACATCCGCCTCAGCGGCCTCTCTATTGAGGATCAGTTTCTCTTGGGACTGTTTTACCGTGGTATGTACATCCTTTGAGACCCAGATTAGAAAATATTTGATTGGAATTTAGTGGAATAACTCGAATCATTTTATGGAAAAGGTATGCTTCATGCTTCTGTGTGCAGAGAGCACGTGCACTGGAAAAACCTAAACGATATGTTTATGTGTGTACTTCAATCGATTATTGACAAAATTGAAGAATGAAAGCGTGGTAAATTGAGTTATATTATATTACAGCTCAAAATAAATCCGAAAGTACATATATCGCTATTCCTGTCGGCCAGGCCGCAGTTGCATCCATGCTCCTTAACTTACATGTAAAAGTTTCCATTAGAAAAGTGCAACAAACTGTCCAATGCCTTCCTGTGGGGAATGTAAACGTTTAATTCCGAGGGAGACAGAACGACTAGTTATGGTCCTATGTAATGATACGGTACATAATACAGTGTATATATCAAATACTAAATAATCAACAATCTTCAAACTAGACTATGTCAATATAATCATGTATGCTGTGTGTAAACCGGGGCAGCTTTATTGTGATGTATTATTTGTCCTCAAAATGAGTATGTCCATTTTTGATACCGGATCAAAATTATCAAATTTTACAAATAAACAATATATTCTCTCATTATATTGTACACAGCTGATTCGGTGATTGTCTAAATATGTTGTTTTTTTTCGATTTTCTTACTACAATTGTAGACTAACAAAGCTTATGTAAAATAGTCACGTGATTACTCCATTAGTGGAACTAATTACCGCTCGCGGATTTATCTAGTTCTATATCTGCGTATGTCGGTAAATAGATTTTGTATACATCTCGTATTTGTGTGTCGCTAGTTTATTAATATATCTTTCTGTCATCAAATATCAATAACACAGGGATCTGACATTTCGTTACACCCTAAGATCTCTTGGATTACCTACAGACCCACAGGGACTTGGTCATCCGTTTTTATCGTTTGGAGGTACATATATCCTAAGCTATATACATTTTAGTTAAAAAAGGCAAAAGATTAAGATTGAACTGTACCTGACCCTAAAAATGAAATACACGGACATCAGTGAGGACTATTTTTTGCTTTTATCTTAAATCCAAAACTGCACTAAGCTTTGATTCTGTATGTCATATATGCTGGATCATATAGAATTTCTTTGCAAACATATAAAAAATGAATAGGTCCCTATCGAAATAAAATCAGGCCCGTATTCGGCAGTGCGTCGCTATCGTGAACATCCGGATACCAAGATTTTTAAAATGATTGTCACAAAATAAATCTCGTGATTAACATCTATGAGATATACCAATACACAGACGTATTAATCTGGAGTCAGTGTCATATAGGGGACGGACGGCTGGGTACTGGTCACTTAAATATATCTGCCGTGTTTGAAACAAATATTGGTGCATTCCAAAATAAGATCGTACCAAATGTTTGTCCGGAAATTCCGGGTCTTACTGTTTTGATATAAAATACAAAGAAGTAAACAAAATTGTGTTTATTGTTGTTATTTACCAGGGAAGTATTTTATTTTTTAAATTGATATAAAGAGGTAGACATGACGTCACTGTGTCAGTCATTTACATACGTCACCTGATTGGATACTGAGAATAAAAGACGTCGGCTCTCTGACGTCAGATGGATTTAGAAAATAAGTGAGAGTGAATGAATTTTCTCTCTAGTAGAAATTCAATTCATGGATATAAAAGATGTATTTATCCGGAGTGGTATGTGGGCCGTATAAGGATGAGCCAACGGTTGTCACATTTCAATGTACACTCCTGATCAAAAAGTTCATGGCCTTTATTTTACGTAACACGGGATTACAGACTAGTTCGAGTTAAATCCCATTGATCTAGGATAGGTTCCTACAGTACAAAATTCTATAAAATCATCTGTTACATAGGGGTTTTTAAATTTAAATATATAGGTCCGTGTTTGTGACAATACAAACAAGCTTGAGGACTTCAAATAAAAAAAAAACGTAAATGATAATTCAGCAGTTATCTTTAGTTCCTGATTCAAAATAGACATGGATATGTGTTAGGTAAGTCATATATAATATTCATGGAATCCGCGGTTAAGGAAGTTGTGTTTCTAAATAAAAGGCTTTTAAAGAGTTATATAGCGAGAGAAGCTTGATGCGAATACGTTTGTACAACAAGTACACTAGATATTTACATTGCGTATTAATGTACATATTTATCTACATTGGACGGTGGGAAAGTATCGATTTTCTATCGATATATACAATTGTGTCTCCGTATTAGATCAATTGAGCATTCCTTTAAATTATTACTGGCATTTAGAACATGTATCAAACATTTTCTCGTTGGAATCCAGTATTTAATTGACTCAATTACTTATCTGAATTTATTATTTATCTATTTAATTATCATTATCTTGTGGACAGAACTTTTGATCATCGTAGTTTGAACATATATTATTGATTTATTGAACAGATGTTGGGCAGATCGTGATATTTACATGGAATGTAAATGGTTGTATGATATGTATTCTATTTTGGTTAGAAACAGTAGCGTATATGTTCCACAAAAACCTCAACAATTGAGAGATGTGCTTACATGAACATCAAGTTGTGATGTTAAATCATCCATACACTACCCGAACCAGGTCTGGACAAAATGGTTTGTTTATTTTCTATTTTTTTTTTACGTCCTATTAACAGCCAGGGTCATGTAAGGACGTGCCAGGTTTGTTGGTGGAGGAAAGCCGGAGTACCCGGAGAAAAACCACCGATCAGCGGTCAGTACCTGGCAACTGCCCCACATGGGATTCGAACCCGCATCCCAGAGGTGGAGGGCTTGTGGTAATATGTCGGGACATCTTAACCACTACCCGAACCAGGTCTGGACAAAATGGACATCTGTCAGATATAATATGTCTGCATGTAAAGGGGCCAACTAAGTTTCTGGAACAAATAATGTCGAGCAAGAACAGAAAAGATAAGACCTAAAATTAATCAACAGTTTAGATCTTCGAAATTATAAAGCCAATGTACCTACAAAACAACAATTCACGGGAAGTTTACAGTCAAGTTTAATTTCTTGTTGTTTTTGATCGCGTATTCTGGCTTTAAATATATGATAAATTGAAAAATAATGATGAATTGTTTATCTGAATACTGAATAGCAAACAGAAAGCAGGTGCGCGGCTAGGTCCCTAAATATTATAACGAATCTCGAAACTTAAGGTATGCAGAGGCTCTTTGCTTCAAAACACCTAACGTTTTATTGTATCACCAGGAGATACATTGTACACAATGTCTAGAGATCAGCATTAAGTCCGAGGTTTACCCGAACTATCGTAAGATAGGTGAAAGTTGACAATACATGGCGTATTTGTGTAATGGCTGGGAGTGAAGACACATGGAACGTTTTAAGTGCTTCAGGCTTGTTACCTTTCATAAATAAATTACAACACTGGAACAATATATGTTTTATTTCATTTTGTCAGGCAGTGTGGGACGGCCTTACGGAGAAACTGATCCTTGAAAACGAATTATACCAGCTCAATATAGACATAAAGTCGTTTTTTCGAGACAGCAGAGCCAAGTATTTGGTACCATGATTAAACCAACAAAGTATACGTATTCCAGTAATGTTTATTATGAACTTTAAAACCCATAGATTAAATTTGAAGGATAACAAATAAATTTTAAAACACTCGAAATAACTTTTGACTAAACGAGGTAGTCTAGTTACACCGACTCGAAGTAAAGAGGCTAAGTGTAGATGTTATATTGCCAATACACAAATAAAATTTAATAAGGAGTGCTGATTTTTACGTGTACGGTATATAGCTAACCTTCAGTCGTAGATTATTTACATATTTACGCACGCTAGCTTTATACAAACATATGACTTACTGAGCACAAAGTAAGCTCTGATCAAAAGAAGATTAGGAAATTACATTATAATGAGATTTTTCAAACGTTAAAACCGTCGTTGTGCCAAGTCTGCAGATTTCGAGATGTAGAGACAAGTACATGTATACAGGTACCAGACAGGTAATACTGTACAGGTATAATACATTAACCATATCATGATCAAGTTTACCTGGAGGCCCATCGGCAATTTCATGGACATATGTTTCTTACGATTCAATACTTATAAATATCATTATTTATGCATTCATTCATTCTATGATCAATTTGAGGACTTGGTGCACTAACAGTTAGGGTCACATGAGGACGGGTGCCTAGGAGACACAAACGGTCAGGGTCATATGTAAATAACTAGGGTCACATGAGGACGGGTGGGCTTCTAGAAGGGAAAGCAATAACCAGTTGGGCTACATGAGGACGGGATACTGGTAGCAGTAACCAGGTTACATAAGGACGGACTCGTAGGAGACACAAACAACCAGGGTCATATGAATACATAGGGTTACATGAGAACGGATGGGGGTGTGGAAGAGCATCCAGTAACCAGGGTTACATGAGGATAGATGGGGTCAGGAAATGGAACCAGTAACCAGGGCTGTATGGGGACAGATGGGGATCTGGAAGGGAACCAATAACCAGGGTTACATGGGGACGGACGGGGGGTCTTGAAAGACAAATAGTAACCATGGTTACATGAGGATGGAAGGTGGTCTTGAAGGGTAACCAGTAACCAGGGTTACATGATGCAGACGGGGGTCTTGAAGGGGGATCAATAATTATAACCAACGTAATATGAGGACGAACACAGTGGTCTTGAAGGGGGGCCGATAATCATAACCAGCGTTATATGAGGCAGGGCGTCTGGGTGAGCGACCGACATAGTAAGGGGTCATGCTCACTACCAATGTTTCATTGGGGAAAGGATGCAGACGAAGGCGAAGTAATATATAGAAGGTGTTGGTAAAGTTAACTCTTCCTTGTGTTCAATACTACATCTATAAATGATGTATTCAGACAAATATCCACATGGTAGATATAACATCTTATACATATTACGATTGTTAGATTTATTCGTAAGTACGTAACAACCTTAGCTTATACATGAAATTTGAGCCTACTAAAGCTGCATTTTTACGGAATCCTAGCCGGTACATAGGTTTCTCCAATATAGAGTAAAGATCATAGAATAGGTTACCTGATGGTATTCGGTAAGGTGTACCTGACGTCTGATAAGTAGTTGGATCGAAAACAAATGCAAAATATGTTAAATACTAGATCAATAGTATAATAGTATCTATGAAGATTTGCATAAGCACACAGTGGCATAGAAAGATGAAACATAATGGGGGGGGGGGAGGGGGACAAGGTCCTCAATATTTTGTAATTCCACGCCCCGCACCCACAGGAGATACTTTATATATCATTTCATATATCATGACATACAATCCTTGTACACATCTATAGACAGTTGCGTTGCTAATAGGAAATTAATGAATACACAAATTAGCGTGCGAGCGCCGAAGTCTCTCGATTTTTCAATGTTTGGTGGTCTGTGGGTATCAATTCTGTACTTACATTTCATGAACGTACTTCACTCATGGTCAGGACACCAAATATCTAACTTTCTGAGTAGATTTTCCTCTCTGTAATTCCCTTGCGTTAGTTATTATTTTTTGATAAATCCAATTGTACAAATACGTGACTCTGTATATATCTCTAACCAGGAAGCTAAAGGAATTTGGCATATTATCTATATATTGATAATTAAATATGTTTATTTGTATAGTTATTACCTACATGTACATGTTAAGTCGTTGGACAGACGGTGACTATTTTTAGATTTTTTATGACAGTATATGAATGTAGAACAAGTCGTTTAAACATGTGGTGTCTGCCAAAAATACACAAAGGTGTTAATTGACAAATGACGTCTCGCATGAAATGTTTTAGAAAATTCTAACTTTGATCGTGTTGGGGAATAGGTAATTTAGTACGTGTCGTACCTGGTATATATAAGACGTGGGTATAATTAAGTTGTTTGTTTCCTTTCTAAGAAAAGTGTCCTGCTGTTTCTTTTAAGGTTTTGATCTTGTATCACATATATGTATATATTTATGTACATGAAAATAAGATATTTTCATCAATAATTAACGATTGATTTATACCGAAGGCATAATTAACTAGACAAGTTAGATTGTTGTCCATGAATAGTGTATAATTAACTTTTTATCCACAATTAATTGGTATGTAATTTGCCCAAGTGATAACGACATAATCTTATTATAATGACCACGTACTGGGATGCACATTGTTGGAACATACTTTTGATTTTCCATATATGCAACATGTGTTCATACACGTATATTTTAACCGATCCGTTGTGATTGTAAATCATATTAACTTCTTAATAATATCCAAATGCATTTAATATTGATCATACTTTTTTACATATCGAAAATGTTCGATATAATGTAGGTCAATTACCATATCAATTTCAAAACGTGATTTGTAGAAAATCGATAAGTTATTAAATAACTACAAATGTATCATATCACCATGCAGGGTATAAAAAATAGTGATTTCCAGCGTTTTCATTTGCATTTAACGCTACATGCATGTATATATATATATATATATATCGGGTGTGCCTAACGAACACTTTATAGAAAATATATACATGTACCTGATCCCGGTCAAATTTGTTATCTTAATTAACAAATGTATCTATACATGTATATATATAAACAATACTTTGAGACACGTGAAATGTTTCTATCCAACTTTGCCGTTCTATTTTCATTCATTTATATACTAAAGTTAAATATCATCGATAATTATATGTAAGTTAAGCCGACTTACCTTAGTAAAACTGTTCAGTCGTTAGTTACACTCCTGGTGGAGAATTTTCTTTTCACAAGTATATACTACCAGCACTTTCACCACTGTCGAATAATTTAAATCAAAGTAGAATATATTAGAGGGTGTTTGGTCTATAATGTAACCTGCTCCACCGGCCGGAGGGTGCACCATAAACATGTGGAATTTGCTGTAAAACTCCGCTGTTGTCAAACACTACATAAAGTTTTGCTTGTCGTTACATACCTGTAAGATTTCTACCTGTTTTAACGCAATTAACAGGCACAATTTACCAATACTCATATAATTGTGTGTATAGGTATATGACAGCCGAGCGCCAGGTAGAGAATAGACGTAAGGTTTACCTGTACCAAGGTATATACACCTCATTGTAATACAGGTATGGATCAATGGGTCGAGTGTTTACCTGTATACAGGTGTTAACCGTGCTATTTTAGGAAGCACGGACAGCTTTAAATTCATATCATTACAAAACAAAATTAAATGAGAACATTTCATTCTAACTTGTTTTTGAAAATTTATCAAATTTGTGTGTCGTGTATCATTATTTGCACCTGTATCCAAGCTGTAAATATACGGTATATCTTATACAAATACCTAGTTTGTAATTACATATATACAAATGTACACACAGGTGCGTGCTAGCTAAACTTGTTTTGAAATTACTTCATGGCAACTTTGAACATTTTATTTATAACATTGGACAGAATTTCTCGTATATGGAAAACGGAAACCTGTTTGATTTCGGAAGTTTTTAATGTCGAAACATTTATGTTATTAATGTACGTGTGTATATGTGTTGTTCGACTAGAACTTCTTAATTTTCCATAAATAAAACACGAACAGTCGCGACAAAATCTCCATTTTATTATAGTCTCAAAAATCTTAACTTTTATGTGATAGACATATTCTTACAAAATGATCTAATAAGGAATACATGTATTGCAATTCAATGATAAAATAATGAGACGCCATGTAACCGATGAAGGCGATGTCACACTGTGACTCGCCAGAATTCAAAGAGATTTTTCACCCTCGCACAATACAAGTGTTCACTATATACATGTAAGACACACACATTTTTTGTATACGTCATTATAGTATATACCAGGTTGAAATCAACGACAAATATCGGAAATAACTATGACAGACTAACAGTTATTGCTTATTGATCATTGTCTTACTTACACACTACATTTTGTAGTTTGCCATAGAAATTAACATTTTGTTAACATGGAATTATTTACAGCCCTACATGGAGCTGAAACAGAAAGTGTAGATATATACTTCATTAAACATAATTTGCGAGTATAGATACAAGTGTTGATAACAAACATTATGCGTGTGTAATAAAAGATGTATATGACTAAGGTTTAAAGTGGATTTACGACCGTATGAATAGGATATTAATTAATTTAAATTATTAATTTAAGGCTTACATACGTGTATATAGGTAACACAAAGACAATACATGTTTTAATAGCACATTTCCTATAAGAACACTTGTTGCTATAATTATATATGCGATTACTCATTTTCATTACATAAGGTAACAAGCACAGTTAGACATATGGTTGTAAAACACATCTCATACTGTCAGTCGTAGAGATTAATGCTACATGAGATATCACTGAGCGAACATTTTGACATTTTTTCCTTCGAAAATCATTTCTTTTAAATAACTAAGAGTCCTAAAGACCCGATACCGGCATGGGCCGGTGATGAAGGGCTACCATTTTTTTCTCAAATAAATGATATTGACTTTCATTCAAGGTCACAGGGGTCAAATAGGCTAAAATCTTTAAGATTTGATGATTTAAGTTTCGAAAAGCATTCAAATGGACAGACAAACAAGTATATCGCCTTATAAACGTTAGTTACAACGCGAAATATTTGCACTGTAAAAGTCTTACTTTTTAGGCCTTGTGTGCTGCAGAAATCACGTTACAATTTGTATCGACATTGTGAAAATGTAAAATCAAATTGTAGACCACAACTTGGCCTCATGGTCTGACTGTGTGTACTTATTTCACCGCACTGTAATAAAGTAATAATATAATAGATAACCATTTTCAGCTCTTAGTTATCTGTGTAAAATCAAAACCCATGCATTCTAAGTATTATAAATATCCAAATGTAGGTGACATCTGGCGGTGAATAACATGATATAAGCTCTTATATATAAACGTATCGGGTACATCATCTATAGTCGAATCCAAATTAAAGCCAAACTGATTTTGTTTAGTTTATTTATTCTTGTTTAACGTTCAATGTATGTTTAAAGATGTGCCAACTTAATTAAGATTTTTCAAGAAGGAAAGGTGGAGAGCCAGAACCCAAAGAGAAGGAATGGGGGCGTTACATGAAGTAGCAACATTCTAGACTCCTTGGTCATTTCTTCAATGTGTATAGCTGCGATGGTTTGATTTATGGACACAGAAGACTACATATTAATGTAAAAAGATATCAATTTATACCCACAACATGTTGCCAATTATTGGTCGCCCTGATGACACTTTCACTTCTCTCGCTTTTATGAATCATATGAAACACACCGAAGTTTTGTGATTACGTAATGGCGGAACAGAATATAGATCATTTGCTCATATACATACAAATGTTTTGTCAAACCATCAAGTTTATAAACGGGGGGTCAATCCCTGCATGTTTAATTGACGATTACCATAACTGTAGTGTACACTATCATATCTCAAGGACACTTTACAAAGTGTCGTACACTGGAAATCATAGTTAGTTATCAAAATTATTCTAATACTACGACACTGAGATCATAATCTAATTATCTGGATGCCATTTTTGAAACGTGACAAAATCAACACAATAATACAAATTCTCATAGACGCGTTACAAAGATAAATACGGATGTAGAAAGTAAGACTTACAAGTGTTATTTGTACTAAAACAATTTTAGAATTTTTGTGAGAAGTTTCTATTTGTCTATTTGTCATTATCTTACCTGTATATAATTATTTTTTTCGATTCATATCCAAAGTTCCAACTCCACTGACATTACCATTACATAAACTGCTAGTATCTATCAAAATATATACATGTACATGTTAACACAACACAGTATTATTGTTACCATCATACATACATAAACATACGCTCTACATGGCGTATTGTTAACACCTGTATGCATCGTACGCAGACATAAATATATATATATATATATATATATAAATATCAAAGAAACATAATTTAACAAAGCATGACAATTTATTGACTAGTGCCCTATCCGGGCCTCGAACTCACGATCTACGACACCCAATCGCCTAGACAAACATAGTTGCGCCTTCTACCACTGCGCTCACCCCCCAAAAAAGACGTTTTTATGACGAAGTGATAGTCGGTTCGACATACTGACATGATTACTGTGGAAATTGTCAAATTAAATCTTTGGATCAACAACACAGCATGACAATTTATATATATAAGGTGACATAATATATATATATAAGGTGACCTAAATATAAACCGTAGATCATGTTCAGACAAGGACAGGACTGATTAATTAAGTACCTTTAGAAAACGGTTTCTTTCATTTAAGCAATTATCAGTAGTCTCTCTGGGTGGATTAATCACTTGCTTACAATCACATTATCAACGTATATTATTGATTATTACTGGTATATAAAATAAGACGTTTGTTATAATACAAATGTGAAGGGGTCATTCTAAAAATAAAACGTTTCTTAGTTTCTACAGCTCTTGCACAGTATGGACATTTGTATATGTGGTCCAGCTTGTTTGTGTTCTCAGTTTTAACACATACATAGAGTAAATTTAAAGCAGGAAGAGTTCGCTCCCTTGACTAGCAAATCAATCACTAAAGACTACGAGTACGACTTATTCCCCCTGTTACGTTTCGTAGGGTCCCACGGAATTCCTTCAGTACTTTCTGAGAAGTAGAGGTAATAAGAATTGTTAACGGATGGAAGGACGGACAGACCACAGACGAAAGGCGATTTGAAATAGCCCACCGTCTGATGATGGTGGACGAAAACACTATATCACTGGAAAGATGTGGCTAATGTATTTCACTTCAATAAAACTGTGCCAAATACAGTTCTCTCGATATTTCATATTTTCTTTTTCACACTTCATATAAAATCAAGTTGTTTTTTCAATTATAATTATTTAATTTGTAGATTTATGTGTACGAAGTCAGATTTTTGTTTGACATGACTGAAATTATTTCACTATGTCAAGTATTCTCAGTATCATTTTGTGTTTTGTTGTACATCAAGTCCTATTCATACTTCTTCCTCAGTAACTTCATTTTATTTTGAAACATACTTAATTTCAAAAGTATCGTACAATGACCCAATATCGATCGGCACGTTCTATTTCGCAAAATTTCTTACTTACAACTGCATGAGGAAATCATTTTATCGTGTTACTGTAAATTCCCTAAACTATTCATGACTATATAAACGTACTTTGTACAGTTTGTTTTAGTTTACTAGATAATTAATAAACGTCCTATTAACAGCCAGGATCATTTAAGGACGTCCTCCCATGTGTGCAGTGTGTTTCGGTGTGTGGATTTCGGTTTGTTTAAGGAGGCTGTGGTATATAAGTGTTGTGTCTCCTTGTTATTACAATGTAATAGTACTGTGAAGTATGCCTTTTTGTTAGTCTGGTTTTGCAAGACGATGTTTGAGCAAGGTTTATATATGATAGGTTGATGCTATGGTAATACAGACCGGCCAGGTCGAAACCATTTTACTTTCGCGATTTCAAAACTACTTTTAAAAATGGCGACATAAAACATGTTGATCAATGTACTATCCTGTCGAGTTTAGGCAAAATTGTAAAAAAAAAATCAGGTTTTGATTTTGAATTAGTTTTATGAATATTTTTGTTTCTTTGATAGTTACATATAGATTCTACATTGAAACTCGTTTTTGTAATTTAAGATATCATGGAATAAGAAGGAAATTTGTTTCAGTCATGTGTGCTGAGTAGTCACCGGACAGAAGTGTGACACCGGCAGTATGAGGACAATATATATATTAAGAAGCATTCGAGAAAAGGCTTCTGACCTGGCTGTTAATAGGATGTTAATTATATGTGCACAAACAAACAAAAGACAAGATTTCTTAATCATATAACGCTAAACCTGCCTATATTATTAGGCTTTTTAATTTTTTTGCCTCATATGTTATAATAATATATTAATATATTAGAGTATGATGTTGCTTGACCCTGTAGGTAGGGCGTTAGAATTGTACCTGCTGCCCCTTTTACATGATCGTAAAAGGCGACTAAATTTAGGATCTTATTTTTTCTCTTCTTTCTAACTTACTTTATCTTTCCTAATGCCTCTCTTGGCACCGCCTCATTTTTGGCCTTGAGTTGAGCGTTTGCCCCTGCGAGGAAGGCTCTGGGTTCTGTCCCCTGGCCGAGACACACCAAAGTCTATTAAAGTGGTAGTTTCTGCCCCTGCTTAGCGCTCAGCATACAGGGATGACTGGTTCGCCCGTTGTCAGTATAATGTTACCGGGTGGGGTGCGTTGCTTGGTGTCTTCGGTCGCATGCTTCAGTGATATAGCACTATAAAAAGGGCAACAGTTCCACTATACAAGAAGACACAACACGAATATACCGCAGTCTCCCAAAACAAGCACCTTGCACAACCTACACGCAACATACCACATACATGGGAGGCCTTCCTTACTTTGTTTGTTTGTTTGATTAATTAACGTCCTATCAACAGCTATGGTGATGTAAGGACGGCCTCCCATGTATGCGTTGTGTTGCGTGTATGTTGTACGAGGTGCGTGTTTGGGGTGACTGCGGTATATTCGTGTTGTGTCTTCTTGTATAGTGAAACTGTTGCCCTCTTTATAGTGCTATATCACTGAAGCATGCTGCCGAAGACACAAAGTAACACACCCCACCCGGTCACTTTGCCGTCCTTGCATGACCATAGCTGTTCATAGGACGTTAATCGATCAAACAAACAAATTGTTGTTCGTTTTTGAACGTTTACAATTACGATCATGTCTCTGACTAGGTGCGGTGAGAATACTGGTGTTGCGTATCCACAACTCAACGAATAAGAGTTTTGTAAAGGAACAGTAGGCTCATTTATGAGAAGGATCTAAACATTAAACCGATGATTTTGTTGGCCTCTGAGCTTGACGAGTTGGCATAAATTGAAAATTGCAGGGTTTGGTCAATGTTCACTCCTAAGTCCTTTTCCGACTCCACTTTTTGTACTGGTGTTGCGATGCCATCTTGACTAATAGTATAAATATGGTTTCCCTGAGGTCTGCCAATCTCCAGGTATTTACATTTGGATGTTTTTAGTTGCATGATCCAGGTCTGTGTCCATCTACACATTTGATCTATGTTGTGCTGCAGGTTATGTCTATAATCCATGGAGTTGATTTTGGAGTATAACTTCTTTGTTATCAGCGAAAAGCTCAATTGTAGTTTAGCATGTCAGGCATGGCATTGTCATAAATCAAAAAGAGGACTGGCCCTAGCACGGTCCCCTGTGGTACTCCACCTTTAACTGGAAGGGGTTCTGAAGTTGTTCCATTAACAGATACTTGTCGAGAAAAGCTTTAATCCATCTTTACACTTTACCGTTTATACCGTACTGTTTTGTTTTGAGGAGAAGGAATTTGTCCAAAACTTTGTCGAAAGCCTTGCTAAAGACAAATGACATCAAATTTTTTTACCTGAATCTATGCTTCTGGTCCAATTTTCCATTGATTCTAGTAGCTGAGTGACACAAGATTTTCCTGATCTGAAGCCGTGTTGGTGAGGAGTGAAGAGGTTGTTGGTATCCATCTAAGATGTGGCATTTCGAAACAATTCGCCACAGCAAGCAACCAAGCAACTTTTGGGTTCCCTTTAAAGATGATAATGGAAACCCAAAACCTCTTCCAGGCGCTCTATTTGTGTGGCCAGGAAAGGCAGACCACTGGTGTAATATTGTTAGCAAAATGTGGAGTGTATAATATCAAAAACCCATTATTATATCTTTATTTGACACTTATTACATAATTTTCATAAACCATTGATATCTTTACACTTTAAAATTGCAACGTTGACTAAAATATGATATTGTTCTTATAAATGCCCTTCCTCTAATACTAGTACAACATGATGCATTACTACATTTGTAAAACTACAGTTGTGTCATTTTTATTATAATTCTATCGGGAAAATTAAGACAAAAATATATTACCTTAATGATTTATACTGAAAACGTCAGATCCCAGGAAAATGATTTATTCATGTGTATTGCTTTTTTCAAGATTACATTCATCTCCCGCATGGACACTCAACACTTGAAGTAACAAATTGCGTGTGGAGTGCATTTCCTAAATATTAACAATAACAACTGTTATTGGATAATTTATCAACAATAAGAATCAATAATCAAAAAAGGAAATAAATATCCATGTATCAGTAAAGAATTAAATGTAATGGTAATTTCATATGTATGATATAGATTTATTGACTTAAGTACATGTATAGATTTACATTTTCACCGCAGTCCTACTATGTAACCTTACCAAGCGCAGTTTGCATTCATATATTCTATGAACCACAGCAGCTTGTTATGGCGTCATTATCATTGTGACGTCACAATTGTCGTACTAGCGATCACGGAAAATGGCTGTTCAAATGGTTGTCGCATTCTTGATGATAACAAAAGATTTGTTCATTATAGATGCAAAATCCTTTGGGATTTCATCATAAAATTGTAACCAAATGTAAATATAAGCATTGAACGTCTTTCAGTTGGCATTCAAAACACATATGAATGCCAACGGAACAGTGGCAAATTTAATGCGCTAAGCGCTTCATTCTTGTGTACTTTTGACTGTTTCATGTATTTCGTTACAATATTTTGATTTTGAAACTCGTTAGAATAGGACGTTAACCAAACAAATTATTATGATATGACATTATTGAAATCAATGTTCAATATATAATGTCATTTAATTCCACTAACTTTTCTCTTTAATTTCAAGAATAAAGTCCAACTTACTGGCGGCTATTTAACTTTAACATTTTGATCACTTTGAAATTAGTCTTTCAACTTTTGTGTACAGCTTCTATTATCATTTTGTGATCCCAGTTCAGCATGTGAGGCATGCCTTAGACTACGTACTTCATGGTATATTTCTAGTTATCTTAGCTTTTGAATTAATTAATTGTTTACTTAATTTTTTATCAAATCACAGTTTATTCAGTGCCGTTTGATAAAAACTATTATGAAAAGTAGTGTCTGATTGGCTATTGCCATTTACAAATTCCATTCCCAGTGGTTGGATTTCAGACGAACGTTCAACTTCTGTTGGGAATGTTCTGCACTTTTCCTTCTCTACATCTAGGTTTTCTTTTCTTGGTCTTCCTTTTGGTTTTGTCGGGGATTCAGCACTGCCCTTCTGCATTTCCTTTAAAACAAAAGAAATGATTCTTTTATACATTTTATTGAATACCATTTTATATAAACAGGTAAAATATTGTAACTAAATGAAAGATTAGAGATGAGTTCTGGGTGTCCTGTTCGGTATCTCCGACAGTATGTTTCAGTGAGATAACACTAATTAAATTGAGATGCCTTCGACGTATAACAGACATTCATGCACGTAACCTATTCATACAGGGTAGGTCGTCTTTAGATAAACTAAACTGTTCATAGGACGTTAAACCTATTCAGCTAACTTTTCGGGCATATTTTTTACAATTTTCCTTCTCCGCAAAAATTGTTCATGTTTTGTATTTATCAAGGTTTAGGTTGTGAGCGTTTTGTTGATAACATATTTGCTAAGCAACTTGCTTTATAAGTAATTATCTATCAATTCATATAAAACGTAATTACACTGTAGCTATCAAAACGATAAAGTTTATTTTATTTCAGATATGGAATAATTTTGCAAAATAAATCTAGTATAATTATCACGTTGATAATTTGAAGAAAAAACATATATTGATTATGCGAAAAATGAAATTTGATAACAAATACGAAAAAACATCATCTTTAAATATATTCAATAAAGAAAATAAAGCGCAAATATTTCAAACCTGTGTCTTCTTTATGAAAATAACTACAGTTTACTTTCAGTAATGGTCCTAGAAAACCTAACTGGGATGTAAAACCATCAAACCAGTTTACGAATTACGTATTGTTTTATGAAAGGGTTCATCAAAGTCCCTTTGTGTTTTGCATGTGATGAGAAATTCAACTAGCCAAACTTTGAGGAAAATGTGCACTAATAAAAAGAATCATAGACAATTAGAATTTTGCATAAGGAAAAAACACGCGTACACTGAAAACACGGACAGAGACATAGTTTTTGAAATTTTATAACTCTACAACAATAACAAAAAAATGCTACTTACAAGTTTCTTCCATTTCATCCGTCGGTTCTGGTACCAGGTTTTGACCTGGATTTGTGTTAGTCCCAGACTATCGGCCAAATCCAACCTCTCGGGAGTAGACAGATATTTCTGAGCCTCAAATCGCTTCTCCAACCCTATTAGTTGTGGATCTGTGAACACTGTTCTGCTCCGTCTACATTTCCGTGGCTTCATTAGACTGTCCGGATCCCCAGGTGACCTTGACCGTATGTAAACCGGAAGTGGAATCTGAACTGTCATGGCATCCCTCATATCCATCATATTATCTAGAGGAATCCCTGTAAAGGACGAGTAATAGTAAAGGTCAGTGTTATGTTTGTAATGACACGAGATTCTCTATATTGTCAAAGCCTACATCAATCTACAAACAATCCTAACGACAATATACAGTCTCCGAAAATATATCTTGCAGAATATTATCAATAAATGTGATCAAACAACATATAACTGTCAGTATCTATTGTTATATTGGGGAAGATGTAGAGGATGACAATATAAATACTTAGACACGATTTTTTTGTAAAGAACACGGGTTGTGTCACTGTTCATTTGATATCATTTTGCTTTAAGCAAAGTATTGTCTTTTTATATACAATGCATATGTTTCGGTTGATGCTGTTATTTTTATATCAAAGTTTCTATCTACCCTCAACACTTTGTATAGGGATTTGTATATGCGATTCAAAAACAAACAAAATTAAATTCGTAAGACCAATTCATGGACTCAGGACTATGCTGTTCGCATTTGGTACGGTAGTGCTTTTATTATTTTATTTATAATGAGGTAAAACGGTATAAAGCTAGTATATTAATGATCCGAAATAAAAAGCCAAAATAAATTTAAAGTAAAATTAAAAATCATTTCTATGGAATATATATACAGCCTCTATAGGGCATTCTTCAGTCCAAAATTTTATTTATGAACAAAAGCTTTTCAGTTTACGTTAACTAAACACTAAGCAAGAGTGTATGGTGCGTCAGTCTCGGGGACGGAATATTTCACCTTTCATAAACGGGCAAATGATCATGAAGGCATATGAGGAGACGCATTAGAAAGGAAAAATGTTTTAGAGATAATATATCATTTTCATTGTTTACCTGTAGAAAGATATGAAGTACTATATGTGTCGAGATCGAAATGTCAAAATGTTCTATGTAGTTATTTTTGTGTTCTAACTTTACTGTATAAAACACGAAAGAAACAAATGGTAAACAAAGAAACATATAGGTTTTGTGTCATTGTTTTTTATCTTTATAATATCAAAGATCTCTAATTTAGTCGCCGTTCATTTTGATGCAATAAGAAGCAATGTATTAGAATGTCTTCAATACAATTCCCTTACAACATTACCAGACTGATGGCGTTTTATATTTCAGTCAACTAATGTATGTATGGTAAAAACACATCCTAAGAGAAATGAAATTTACAACAGCACAATCCGCAATGAGATTGTAGTACAAATTAATGTTATAAAATCATGGAATGGTAATAGATTTCATATTCATACATTCTTACTGTTACATGATTAGAAAATCATGCATATTTAAGCAAAGAGAAAAGAAAACAATCCGTCTTGCCTTAGCTGAAAAGCAGAAACTTCCTTTAAAATAACGATTTGGCGGTATTTTCATTTCAACAAATTTTATTGCAAACAATATACAAGTGCATTTGGCAACAGGCAAAGCCTATATTAGCCATCTCCAAACAAATGCGGTATAGTATAATTATCGACAAAATAATTTAACATTTAACTTTGCATTATGAATGAATATTATTGTAAGTTTATCTCTCAAACCTATCACCGTAGAAAATCAAAAAAATATCTTTTAGTTTCAGATAGATATTCTGATATACATTGCAATAAATATGTATTATTTTCTTTATCACAACTGTCACAGTCATGTAGTAAAGTTTTTTGCGTTAAAATGCGAGTGGGGAATATTAGAATTATGTATTTTGGTTCTGAGTGATGATCTTTGTTCATTAAATAATGGACATATAAAAAGATAGTGTTTTGCTGTTTTATCACCAAGGTCACAAGAACAAATTGGAGAATCGTTCAAATGATCGCAAAATAGGTCAGAATTTAGATTGCGTATAGTAACTTGCAGCTCTACACATAGGAATATTAAGATATCTTGTCATCCTTAGTGGATATCTCTCATTTTCAGGCTGATATAAAAATGGTTGTACAATTTCAATCAAATTCTATGGAGCAAAGTCAAGAAGTATCTTAAACATAAGAATAGGTTAGTGCTTTTGACGCCGATCAGAGAGAGATTCACCAGCTAGTTCTTTATAAAGAAAATCATGAGAGGTATCTCTGCGCAATCCCGTTATAATCCTAGCGATTTGGCGGTATAATATCTAAATGTGCCTTCAATGTGCATAGAATTAATAATCATTAGAGATAATAGTTAATTTGGTAAAGCATTGAAGAAAATACATAAAAACTGGAAGAACATGTGATAGTAGATCTGTGTCATAACGTTGTCTTGATCTTTGAGAACCCAGCGATTAGTGGTATGTATTTTGGGTCCAATTGTTATTGGGTGCCGAAGCGATAATATGTATATTTAGTTTCGGGATAATTTGAGATAAAATAGCAGTGATGACAAGTCGGTTGTGAATTACTGTGGGAATATTGAAAAAATTGAATAGTGAATTGTTTCGTGTTGACATATAATGAAGAACAGATGCTAAATACTGTATAGTTCCTAATATTTGCAGAGGTTTTGATTTTGCTAACTTCGCGGATTCACCCAATTTAGTGGAAATTAATACATCGCGAACAACAAGTTACAAACAATAAACCGAAAATTGTTACATCTGCGAAATTGAACAACTCTACAGTACCAATTCCGTATCTAGAATTGGAAGCAAGTGTGGGATATGTGTTGTTTTATTTCTTACACATCGCCAATTCAGTCAAACCCTGAAACAATATACTGTACTGATATCGATAATAATGATTTGAAACGAGACTTATGCTAAAAGAAACATCAAATAACGCTGGGATGCTGAATGTCGACTTTTAGATTATATAGATAAAATATAATCGGTGTCACGAATACTCAATATCTTAATCCATTATTTGTTGCAATATGTTTGGTGATCTCCTCACTTCAACGTTTTTGTATGGATGTTTTGGGAGTTGAAGAAAGCAGTATGAATGAAATTTTAGGTAGACATCGGTGTTCTGTGAATTGTGATTATGCAATACCTCTCTTTCACCTTAGAAATCATGCATATTAGAATTATATAGTTACATTGTCCAAATTGCTGCACGTCTAAAAGTTGGCATACTCATGTTATAAGTATCAAAAAAAAATTCGATATTTTCAGATTTTGATATAATGTATATTTACCAGCCATGTAATAAATATCGTAAGACACCTGTGTATTAACACTATTATGATGTTACAGGTAGTTTTGACGACATAATCTATCTATGACGTCGCATGAGTGTATCAGTAGACGGAAACGTCACATCTGAACCAGAATTTTACTGTTTTATATAGAGACGAAAGCTTAAGTTTTAATTATATTTCTATTATTAAAAGTCACGTGATAAATAGAATATTACACTCGTGAGTTTGTGATATGCAATTTATCAAACTCGTTTAATAATCTGATATACCGCTCGCCTAAAGGCTCGTGGCATACAAAATCATTGAATAACCACTCAAGTAAGAGAAACGCATAACCACGCATGTAAGATCCTCTATTTATTAGCAATGTTTTTTTGTAAAATACAGATAAATATATCTTAATGTATAGATTTTGTATAACGCTATGCTGTAAAATTTACAAAATGAAAGATAATATTATTCTGGTTCCGATTTCTCGAAAAAAATTAAAAAAAAAAAAAAAAAAAAAACAGACTTATGTCAAAATTTTACATAGTTACATAAGGTAAAAAAAAGATTTGACTTTAGTCTGCACTTTTGTATCGAGACTTCGGACTCAGGAAACAAATAATATAAAACGTTGTGGTTTTTTTTAATTACAGACTAAATATTGAATATACAAATGAATAGTAGCAAATATTTTTGGGGTTGGAAACTTGTCTTAACCAAATCTTATTTTTGCAATCGATTTTACAATATTTGTAGCAATAAATGTAAGCTCTAAAATAACAGTTGGTTTACACACATGCAATAATTTTGTGTCCGAAGGAAAATGTAGTATTAAAACAGTGTCGCTAAGTAAACAAATAATACCTTATCCACTCCCGTGTAATATATATTTAATTAGAAAAGAAATATTACATCAAAGTCAGATGTCCTAAAATTATTCAATATCAAAATTTAAATAGAAATGAATTAATTATTAAATTAATGTTTAATGCACGTTTAATGGAAATAAAATTGAAAGAAAAAAAAATGTATCTAGGAAATGAATAATTAAATCAAAGATATCCCTGTTTACCTCTTTGTGTTGCTGTGTAGACGCTAGCCTGATATGGAGTTATCCCTAAAGTTGGTGTAGGTACTGTTCCGACCACACCGTTCTGGTAGGACTGGGACAGGAAAGGTTGGGACATACCCATGTAACTCTGTCCAAATCCTGGATAAAATCGCCCGGCTGACGACGCGGGACTCCCAACTTCCGATCCCAGAATATCTCGGATAAAAAACGACGAGGAAGAGGTGGAGGAGGATAACTTTGGAGGAAATAGTTGCCCAAACATGTTTCTGCTATGAGTCAATAACTGTCAACTTATGCAATTTTCTAATCACTGTTCTGTCTGAAAAATACTTACTGATTTATATTCAGAAAATTTTTACTATTTCATTTTTTTTTGTTCTTAACTATATTCTGGAAAAGTGCGGCAAGCAGTTACGTCTTTTCTCCTTGTTCCTATTTTGTTGTCTTTTCCTGTTTCGTCAGATGCAATTGAAAACTTCAATCCGTCTTCATCTAATTCAGAGATAACATTGCGACAGTGGAACATCTTCGTATGCGTATCCACAATTATTCATTTTCAATATATGTTGCATTTCCTTTTCTTTCTTCTTTCTTAAGATTATTACTTGGCTTGAATCCCACGCAATATATCTGACAAATCCGTCCAAAATCAAATGTAACAAAAATTTTTACAACCAGAAACAAATACACGTAGATCATATAGAGATGGTTTCATCCAAAAAAGCAATGTCTTTTAGTGTTTTAGTGAAATGTCCTTAGCATACTCTATTGGAAAAACACTCACGTCACGGCCGAGACTTTCCATACGCAACAGTTTATATTGTCCATGAAGCAGTAACTGTTCGTCCCAAACTAGACTGGCGAAAGTAATATTTACTTTAGCAAACACCGCAGCGTCCTATCAAATACGTCTTTATCGCAATCGGTCTGAGCTAATTGACCAATCAACACACATTATCCTTAACTAAATAATACTGCTGCGGTATACTTACAAGATGCCATATGTGCCTGTGTAAATACAGAGTGGGTTGGCGGAGATCTTTATCGCTGGGCTAATCGGAAATTAACCTTCTTCGACTTGTCGTTTAATTTACTGGTTTATATAATAAATGGACGGACACTGCTGGAATTATAGGCTACCACTATTAATCATACCAATCTGTAATAGGACGCGCGCGTGCAGTGCGCGTGTGAAAATGTAGTGCGGTTTGAATTTGCCTAAATGTTTTAAATACGATATAAAATAATTCAACTCAAAAAAGGTAACAAGTACAGAACCATATTTACTGTTATCAAAATTTGAATTTGTTTCATTTCACTATGCTGCTGAAATTTTACAAATGTAATCTGTAGACTCTGACTTGCTTATGTAGCTGGATTCATCCGATAGAGAATCATTTTATTTTTATTTTTTTTATTCAAGCTTTTTCAAGTAATCACATACATTTGCATACAGTTTACATTGTGCACAATGCATACAATCATGATCTTATATCACATATATATAGTGTCTTGTTAGTAACATGCATAATATAATAACGTACTCATATCAAGCAGTATGTTTCCGGTATTTCCTATATTTTTGTGCATACATATACAAAATATTTATGTGTTATTCAAAATTAAACCAAATAACAATCGTTTTGTTTAAATAAACAAATGATTGATAAAGATCCATTTTCTTTTAATTCGCACTTGCTTTCTATGAGTGTATGTATATATTCCCATATTCTCTAATTTATTGTAATCATTTATGTTTTGCTCTCAGGAATAGTCGGGGATTGTGTTTTTCATTCTAAAATGATTTATGTTATATCACATAAGCAACAATAAAAACATATTTCGTAATGATGTTCTCTCACACCAAATCACATCATGTTTGTTTTCTAATTTCAATTCGTAACGACCAAAATGTTCTAACCACATTAAATTCCCAAAAACGATGTAGCACAATTATATTTTTCTCTTCAATCTTTTGATTCTCTGGAATATGAGATATGATTTTATTATTGACTCATGACCGTAATTGTATGGTTTTGGGCCTCCAATTATCCAATGAATTAAAACTCCCTGTTTTGGGTATTATTATTATTATCTTTTTAAGTACACTGTGCGATGAGACAGGATGACTTGAGTCAGTTTTTTTGTTTTTTTTTCTTCATGTGTAGAACTCATTATTTCAGCTTTAAGAATCAACCAAAATATAAATGGTATTACCATAAATCATTTCTTAAACTAATTTACGGATGGCACATCATTTACATTACCTGATAATCCAGTTCCTCTTGAAACGAAATTAAACATCTTTGTAGATTTTGCAAAAATATCACGTCTCAAAATAAATCTTGAAAAAAATGGATTGGGGCAAGAAGGGGTTGTGGGAATAATCGAATAATAAGAAAGCAATGTCGAAACAATAGAGTGTCTTTAAACTTCTAGGTATCAAATAAGATTTTCAAAAATCAAGCATCTAAGAAAATAATCACAATGAAAAACTGAAATCGGTTCAAAAATTATTTAAAGATTGATAATTTATTTTATATTCTATTAGAGGTATATTTCTTGTTTCGCTCCTGGACTTGAACAAAGAGTATTAGAATGAAACATTAGATATCATTATTGAATCAAATATATAACTTTAATCGGATTGCTACTACTTTAAAAAGGGATAAAGTTAGTTTTGCATGATATCAAATTGTCAAGTCGTTTACCTGAAACCTTTTACAGTCTTTCATTTTACAAATAATTGCAATAAGACAACCATTTATCTAGTATAATCAAGAGAGATAAAATAATTTGGCTATAAAACAGAGTGTTTAGATTGCTTATTGACATTAATACTAATTATTATTATTATAATTTTGTGTATAATATATTATTAAAAAGTTTTTAACTTTTCACACCTATTTAAGCAACAATATCTGCGTATATTGTACACAAACTACAATGTATATGTTAATTTCCCGGAATACTTCAGCGAAAAAGAAAAAAAAAATATTTACTACTATAAAATTTCATTTTTAAAGTTGTGTTCTAAAACAACCAATTCGAATTTTGCGATATGATTTTTACATGTGTATTCTTTATCTTTCATGTTAATAATCTTCAACCTCATGTGTACAATGAATGGCATAATGTTTAAGTTTCCTTGTCTCCTATATTTTCCTTTAGTTACACATAAATAGCCCAGTGTTATTAGTCAGATTATTAATCTATTTATTAAGAAAACATAATGTAATATCTTATTAAACATCAATATCAAAAAATTACACATGCTTGTCAATATACTATCGTAATACAACTATACCGTTTAAATGGACGTCAGAACTATAGTCAAATGACATAAGTATTTATCACTTTCATCATTTCCCTATAGATATTAATTTAATGGTTCCGATCTATTTAATGGTCTTTAATTTGTAGTTATAGGCTTGTTCACCCAGATGCTGAGTTATCTGTTGTTTAATTTGACAAAAGAAATCAACAAACCTGTACTTTTTCAAGAAATTATTAATTACTCTTAGACCAAATATTTTTGTAAGGATAGAGAGAGCAATGGCGGCTCGAGTGTTTACGTGTGTGAACAAACACTTCTTTCACAAAATTGAGGCTGCAGAAAAATACATTGTATGTTTGCACAAATGCATCAAATATGACAGAAAAATAAGCAAAGGATAACCAATTGAAAGCAAAAATTGTCGTCAAAATGCATGAACACATAGAAACATTGTATATGGCCATCCATCTTATGGTTTATTTTTGTCACTTTTCTTTTTTTTTTTCATGAAGAAATGTTTGTTTCGTGAATTCTCATCTGAAATGAGAAGGCGTATCAATTTAGGCAGCCCAACCCATATTTACAATATTTTCTCGCTTAAACGTTTCAGTTTACTTGTGTATATGGTATTAATTACGATGTTGTCGTGATCTGCGTGGACAGACGAGCCCACACGGACGCTGACCACAGTTTTACTGTCCACAGTTTGACATGGAGCAGACTGACCACATTGATTACAGTGGTACGTGTCGGCCTCATGCCAGTCCAAATGTCTATTTAACCACACATTCCGCAAGAGTTTGTCATTCAAGTAGAAGGAATTCAGTGTTGCATCGTTACAACCACAAACATATACAAAAACACTCTTTTTGTCCCAAAACTTGTTTGGGAAGACATAGTTCGGGTGTTTCTTTGCTGATAAATGGAATTTGTGGTCACTGTAATTAAGAAACGAACCTCATTGCTCACGAGACAGATACCTGATTGAATAGGTATAACTTTTACCTGTGACACTGGTAGCTCATCCTGGCTACACAGAAACAAAACATATGTATAGAACTACAAATGAACCGTATTTATAATCCATAATATCTCATTTAGATGTATCTTCCTAGCGCAAAATGAAACATATTTTTTGCAATGTGCGTTTAACCTGAAAACACCACTTCATCCAAAGGAGATAATTATAAGATGGAGATGAAATTGACACCAGTGATATGATCAACAACATGGCGGACGTATCGCCTTCATCTGTAGCCCCTTCAGTACATCGTCTATTGGTTTGGACAACTACAGGTTCCAGCGGCGAGGCAATTAGCGACTGTCCGATTGGTCTGGACAGAACAATTACCAACAATTTACGGACAATGAATACATTGATACCAGATCACGAACTACGGAAGCCATTATATGCAACCGGCGTTTGAGCAAAATAATTGATGTCAGCGTTTCGTCGTTTTGATAACGTATACGCAAAATAAATTAATATGGCTTAGTCATTAAAACGTTGAATAAGGTGTAGTATGTCTGCGACAGAGGACAGTGTGTTTTTTTTTTCTTTGAAGTAATCGGATATGCATTGTATATGGCTACAGGGCGAGTTGCCGCCGGTAATTTTCTATTTAAACTTAGATGATTTAAAATCATATATCATTGTGTAAATGGATCTACGAATATGATTTAGTCGTTTTATTTCTGATGTCGTATGCTAACTTGCTATCAAGCACTTTAACGCTAAATCTCAAAATATGCCAAAAATATTTTAACTTAACAAAGTATTAGACCCTGGTAAAATAATTTACGCATGCTGTGTCCATTAGGTCTAAATCTTAATAATTCCGCCTGGTCTATACAAAGACGATATAACGGCAGAATATTTAAGTACAATTTGAATTGATACAGTCTGTAAACATATACTTTATCAAGATCACCAGAACACGATGTGTTTCCCAATATATTTGTGTTTGTGTTTGAGTTAGATGTTACAAACATTGTTTAACATATACTTCAAACCAAAGTTCTCTGCACTGAAGATTTAAGAAGAGATCACCATCGATTCAGCTAAATGTGTGCAGGTGATAACTGCTCATCAGCAAGACCACAATGGACCATAAAGGTGTCTGTTCTGTATGTTATTTAAAAGTGCATTGTATTATCTCTACCTGCAACCGTTTCACGTCCTTTAAGCTGATGAATACGACAAAACATAATTTACTGAATACTCTAATTTTCTTTTATTTTTTTATGCTCATGTATTGGCTGTGTTAACCATTATTCATAACTTCACTATATAAATCTAAAGCTGACAAAGATAACGCCACCAAACTTTTGACACATCCAATACACACTACATGAACTTCAGGTTTATAGGAGTCACACTTTCACTTTCTAATGTCATATTGCGTTTTAAGGAGTCGTCATATGTTGCTCACATCTTTCATTTAGACTAAGAAGATTTCAGGCGTGCGCTGTGGCAGTATGGGATTGTTCTCATTCCTCTATATTTGTCTCTCTATAGAAACATCTGGGGTCGTGACTATGGAAAATGCTCTCATACTTACCTCATCTCATCGAAAGTTTGTACTCAGGACATCCTCTACTTCGATAATTAGTGGTGATATATTGATAGCAAATTTAGCGGATGTTGAAAACCAAATGTCGACCAAAATATACTAATTCTAAGTCTAGTTGTATCCCTTTTTGTCTAAGTATTATATTGTTATATCGACTCTAAGCCAAACCCTTTCTTGTCAGTCCTAGGCTACTATAATATTTAATTTCAAAAAAAGTTCCTAATAAATTGTTAAATGCCTTACTGGTATTTATTTTGCATAACCAGATATAATTTTGACTGGCAAAATGACTTTTTCTCCATTTATGATAATGTTTGAGAAAAAGTCGATGGCAACAGTCTCCAGAATGCTATATTTTACACCATTACTCATCGTATGATTTATAAAACATAAATGAAACAATCTAGGCCGACGGTTTGGTCGACGTAGGCTACGAATGTTAAATAAATGTTCCGTACAAGTCGACGCGGTGTATGTAATTGACTGAGAAATGTATACTGTCCACTTCGAGCATGTCAATCATCATTCCTACAAATCCGAAGGAATTCCATCATATCTTATGCCAAACTTTGTCACAGCTAGCTAACAGTAAACGGCGGGCACAGCGTGAAGCTGGTGTGTGTAAACAGATTTACGCGATAGCAAACCGACGCAGGGGTGCACTGCCCTTTAACACGAAGATCACTGAAAAGGGCCGATCCATGGACAAGATTTCGAATTATTACAGATTACTGGACGTTGCAATGGGCACACTCAGCATTTCGAATTATTTGTGTCATAACTGGGCAAAAATTTTGACAACCTATTTTTCTTCAGAAATCTGATGAAAACCATAGTTTTGCTGTGAAAATCATTCAAAGCCACGAACAAACATATTTGATGCTTGGCCCTGCAGGTAGGGCGTTAAAATTGTACCTGCTGCCCCTATTGCATAATCGTAAAAGGCGACTAAATTTAGGATCTTATCTTTTCTATTCTTCCTAACTGACTTTAACCTTCCTAATGCCTCCCTTGGCACCGCCTCATTTTTGGCCTTGAGTTGAGCGTTCGCCCCTGTGAGGAAGGCTCTGGGTTCTGTCCCCTGGCCGAGACACACCAAAGTCTATAAAAGTGGTAGTTTCTGCTCCTGCTTAGCGCTCAGCAAAAAGGGAGTGGGACGACTGGTTCGCCCGTTGTCAGTATAATGTGACCGGGTGGGGTGTGTTGCTTGGTGTCTTCGGCGGCATGCTCCAGTCGTTCCACTATACAAGAAGACACAACATGAATATACCGCAGTCTCCCGAAACACGCACCTCGCACAACATACACACAACACACCCATACATGGGAGGCCGTCCTTACATGACCATAGCTGTTAATAGGACGTTAATTAATCAAACAAACAAACAAACAAATGTTTGATGCTTAATACACAAGAACACAGCATTTATGTATTGTAATAGTTCATGTTTTAGGCTTTACGTATGTTTAGATGAAAATATACACATCTGAAGAAGTCACTTTATAATTACTAATATCACCGTAAAATGATAAATGAAACTGTAGACTACTGCTTGGCTAAGTACTTGGAAACCTGATATTTTTTTCTATATTTTTCATGTGTTTCATTGGGTTGTTTCTTTGGATTTTCCTGATCTCATTTATAGTTGGATTTTGACCAAATTTTGCACACTTATAGAAAATTATTTACACTTTTAAAGATCATAACATTTTCATAATTTTCCAATGTTGTGTTTTCAAAATATCACTATTTTTGTGCACCGCTTCAACTTTTTGAAGTCATTTCGTTCATTGTTCTTACCAAAATGGAAACGAAAAAATATTACTTTCTGATTGAACACAGTTTTCTCAAAACATACATAAGTTTATTTATGAAAATATTATGTGCTGAAAGTGAAAAAAAAAGTATCTCAAATTATAACAAAAACCAAATTTGGCTGAAATCCGTCAAAATGATATCAGAAAAAATTGGAAAATTCAAAGAATAAAAAAGTAACAATACATGAAATACTTATCAACAATATGAAGCATCCAAGTACTTTTGACCAGGTTTCGCTGCATTGTAGACGTAGATAGTACTAATACTACTGCCAAATTTAAGCTTGTATTTGGCTTAATAAAAGAAAAATCTATGTATTGTAAGTGCTCTTAATCTCAAAATGTTGGTACCGTTTGGTGGTGAATAACATAAAAAATTGATTTTTATTGATTCGTGGGTATGAACTTTACGGCACATATAACTTGATAATCCTATCGTTCACACTTCTTCCTCCGGCCCCCTTCCTCCCACCCTTCGTACAAGCGTTCCTCCAGTTTCTTCACCGTTTTGTTGCCTAATGTTATTTTTTGTGATTTAGGGACAAAAACCTATCTAAGCTATTTTTTCAACTTCTGGAAACAGAACAAAATTATTCAATTTTGCCTTTTACGAGCATTTTCATTGGCTTAAAAATTTACTTTATCAGCCCATAAAGGGAAAAAAAGCGTCGCCGTTTGTGACGTTGCTTATTATTGGCTGAGATGACGGCGTAATGAATTCATAGACAAAAGAGTCTCAAAATGAATTTTAAATTTTGAAGAGATTTTCTTTAGTAAATTGAATTATAAGGATTAATTTGAATATTTTTTATATGTTATGGAGATATAACACAGAAGTCTGAGTGTACTATCATCATAAACCGCTTCGCAGTTAATTTAGAGTACATTCAGATTTTTGTGTTGTACAATTTGTATCTCCATAACATAAAAAATGTATTCAAGTTAATCCTTAATTAATAGAGAATTATCTAACTTAGCACTAATGTATCGTTATGGTCATGAAAAATATATAAATACAGTTTGAAACAAAACTAGAAACACACCCTACACTAGCGTAGCGGTCGTGAACGTGTTGGGCATATCATGCATGTGTGTCTGTGTATAAAATATTTATTACATTTTGAATTTCAGTTTTGTTACACTTTACACTGTATATAATCATGCACATTTTCGGATGAAGCGTAAGGTTTAAATTAATAAAGAATTTAATTTAAATTGGATGTGAACCTGTGATGATTACAAAAGTGAATCTTTCAACTGCTTCTGATCATTGGTGTTGGCAGACGATGGGAGAATCGGTTAGGGATGGACAAAAAATTATATCTAACACTTGCATAGATAACACCGTCCACTCACCTCTTTGTGTGACAAAAGCAGAGTAGTGATACATATTTACCAGTCATTATTTGTATAACCTAAGATATGCTATTCCCGACTAATTAGAATTCACACCTATTACGATAGACATGGGTTATGTAGAACATCGTGATACATGTTGTTGTCAGTTGGAGTTCACAATCACCGACTAGCATTTAACTTCATCACACAGATACAATGTAATAGCATACCGAAACACAACTTATTCATCGATTTCCATTAACAATTTCATATTGCTTTTCCTTTTAGATTGGAATGAAGATTACTTATTCAGATTTTTACAGGTACGTAGCTCTATCACTGATAGAAATATTTCTACTTACAAATTTTATAAGCCTCTGATTCTATCTAAATCATGGAGCTTTATTTTTTTATTTTTTGTTGTTGTCATTTTTCAATATTGAATGTATTTAAAATTGAAGTTCGGACATTTTTCAGAATTTTTCAAAAGAAGGAGATGCTCATGCAGGGGGATTCTATCTTGCCCTCTCTATCTATATTGTATGACGATGTGAGAATAAATACTTCAATAAATGACAATAATCGATAATAGAAAATAGATTATCTCAATATGCAAATGATACTGATCTTATCTTAGATAAAAAAACCAATGTTGGACTTGGACCTTGTTGAATATCTTGCAATATACACTAGTTAAATACCTTATGTTGTTAAAATAAAACACATTTGGATAGGAAATAAGAAAAATCGTAAGGAAAGATTATAATTGTATGTGATGATTTAAAAGGCATGGGTGTAACCTCTCACATGACATCTATGTAAATTAACATTAGACTGGCCATGTACAGTGGATGCTGATAACAACGAACCTGAAATATTACCCTAGGACATTGATTACCAAATAAGGAGACAGAATTTTTACAGGTACACTGTGACAAGTAACTAACAACATGGGAAATGTCAGACAGATATGCATGTAAGTGTAATCCGTTTTACAATGACAGTCCAATGGCTTTGAAACAAATTATATATAACTTTTAAAAACAACGAAAGTATTTTTTAATAAATAATGCATCTTTATTCATCAATTCATATGTTGATAATAATACAAAAATACAACTTTCAACCAGATAACCTGTACGGAATGGATTCTTGTTTTAAATATTTAGGTATAAAATATTTCAAAATTTGATTCTTGTTTTAAATATTTAGGTATAAAATATTTCAAAATTTATCATAATTCTATTAATTTCGAAGCACAAAGAAAATGATGGAGCAGAGGTAAAAAAATGTAGATATTAGGAAACATGCCAGTCTGTATTCTAACCTTCATTGTTTACAATATCCATGACACTCCCAAATGGAACAACTGGTCCAGTAATGTCTACTCTATTGTTACAGTATACATGTAAATGTATATTACCTGAAACAATAGATTTGAGGGACAAAAATAAATATATACATTGTATATGGTTTTCACTTCTTTTGGACAAAGAAGTTTTCATAATCAATATTTTTGACATCAAACATCAAAAACTTTGAAAATTTAAACTTTATTTATTTTACATCAATTTCTAAACAAGTTATACAACTTCTGTAAATCACTCTCAATGGCTCGTATGTAAGCGCGCGAGGGATCTTAGTGTGGGAGGAAACCGGAGTGCCTGGAGAAAACTCATGTGATCGGGCAGGTGACCCCTAACCTTTGCACGTCCATGCTGAGGATCGAACAATGAACTGTTGATTAAACGATATCAGATAATTTTGGTAGTTTGTTATATACAGAGCTGTTTAATAATTGTGAATGACAGTTTACCGCGGCATATTTATATTCAACTGTATCTATACCACTTCTTTTTAGCAAATTAAGACATAGCAGTCCATCAGTATATGAATGCCTAAGAATTACTATACTATTATCATGATGTACAAATGTTTTACTGGCAATCATGGTAGATAACTATTGAGATGGCACTTATGTAGTTATGATAATGATATGTTTTTTTATTACAAATTCTCTGAAATTAAAACCTTTGAGTAATAGATGGAAAATTGTAACATGGGCAAAATCACAAGACAACAGGAAAAGGACCCCACACACCCCTCCAATATATTTATTTTTCAACTAAATGTTATAGTAATTAAATTGTTGTATTGGAAATATTCAGTAGATCCCTGATACATCTATGATTGAAGTCTTATATTATGACAGACTTAATTGCCGTAGTAACTATTCGAAATATGCATTTAGGTAGATTTGAAAATATTGCCATTTTTTTACCTATTTTTCAGAAAGAAACAATTTAGCACAGACAAAAAATAAATTCAACCTTTTTGGTGAATAAACAACAACTTACGTTGTATCATTTAGGAGAAATAAAAAAGAAAACTTAAAACAAAAATAGGCCAAAAATATTCATATTTCAGATGATTACCATGGTAACTAAATCTGCAATTATACACATTAATTATTATACTATTATATCGGGGATGTAGTCAATATTTAAAATTCAACAATTTAATACTCACTATAACAGGTTTGAAAAATTTGACAGATTTGGGGGCCAAAAAGGGCCCAAACCATACATGTATACATAGTCCTTTATATGCTTAAACATAATAACATTTGATAAACATCAAAGCACTGTTGGTGTTGTAGATATTCAGTGTGGTGCCAGACACAGCGTTAGGTACTGTCATCTGTCATCCTCTTCGTGTCTTACAATGGTGGCAAGTTTCTCGTCTATAACCCTGTAACAAAGAAAACATTTCGTATATATCAGGCAGTCATGAGACAAACTGGCCTTAATGATAAACATATGTGAAATTACTATCTATCTGATACCTTCTTCTCAATTTTTGATGAATAATTTCTTCCACCTTTGTTGCCTAAAAAAATGTCATTGAACTACTGTTATAATAAACCACTCTCAGTTCTATTTAGGAATTGTTCATGCATCAAAAAAATGGAAAAATATACAGTTTAGTGCAAGTCAGAAATAAAAACCAACTAAACCAGTATATTGTTACCAAATTTTAATTTTCACCAAAACTACTTATATAGACTTCATTTCTAAACTTTAACACCATGAGAAGAGTTTGTGTAAAAGTAGAAGATATCTTAGTATTTAGAATAAACATTGTTAATCAAGGCTGCCATCAAAGTATATGTAGACAGGATGGGATGATGTCGGACATGTGCAGCATATCATTGTAATAGTTTTACCATATATGCAGCATATTCCCGTCATTGGTGCCTATTTTTTGTATCCCATCTTTGTTGAAACATATTACCATAAATCATTGTACTTAATAATTATGTGTTCACTTTTTATTGTCACAATTTCATGAATGTCATTAATAAAATGACCTTAACAACATTGTCTATCTCTGTTGTTTTTACAATGTTTCTACAAACTAGCTTCAGTCTCTGTACAGTATACCTAGCTTCTATAAATAGACATATGTGAATGATAGGAAAAGACACCTTAAATTAAAATTTGTGAGAGTAATATATGACAATTTATTGAAAACAAAATCTTTTTCTAATACAAGGTCACTAAAATAAGCAAACAGTGCCAGAGTGTGTGAAAGTGAAGAGTGATTGGTGGTTATTTGTATATAAACCAACAGTATTTTACTGGTCTATGCACAACTTTGTAATAAAAAAAAACCTTCCAAGTTATTTAACTGGGATTACTGACTATTTACATACAGACTAAGAGTTCAAACTAAGACTACAATAGATTATTACCGTAATTGTTCCTCGTACTGCGCTCTCTGACGTCGTAACATAACCAGAAGCTGGTCATCAGGAAATTCTCCATCAGAGTCCTCCTCTACAAAACAAACATAACCTGGTCAATGTTGTTTATAGTCTTGTCACCACTCAAATATTCATCTCAAGATTTGTATGAAATTTTGACAGGTCAGGTGACTTAATAGGACTGGACAGAGATACAGTGCACTAAGATAATGTATTGTTGTCCAATTTCGCTGACTATGTTACAGTATGTATGTGCTCTACGTTTGGAATACAGAGGCTATCACAGTATTTTGATGTCCCCATATATAACAAAAGAGGAAGGAAGTATAAAGTTTTTACTTAAAATCTGTTTCAGACCATCCTAGTACACTTAAAGTGAACAGTCGGGCAAGGATGGCTAAAGTCGGTAAAAATGGTGTGAATGTATCCAGTATAATTTCTTATGAAATAGAAAAATAAAATCTCTCGTCAAAATCTGTCTGCGTACGAAGAAATTAATTTAAAGTATAAGAATCTTAAAACGTCCTCCCGGCTGACTATGTCCGTGGTTACATTTCTACGCAGCCTCCCTTTCAATGCTTTCAACTTTTCGTTATTTCAATGGTCAGAACTGGGAAACGTAAGCAGAACTTGACTGTCGTATTAATATGTGAGAACTTTTGGAAGGCCAATGAACGCATTTACACTGGTTTTCTTTGCCCGACTATTCACTTTAAGTCTCTACCCAGTAAGGACATGAACATAACATGTATCATATGTACATTTGTTTACAACATCTCTACCTTCATTTTGTCTGATTTGAGGACATGGCTGAGCAGACTCTGGTGGAGCTGAACCTTGAGATGTCGGGATCCTGTCTTGGGGAGGCTGAGGCTGGGACTCTGATAAGGTATGGTCAAATGATGCTGACTGAGACACGAACGTCGGTAGACTATCAACACTTGATATCACAGAGCTAGTGGACAGGTCAAACAGGCGGTCCTTTATCACCTGGAACCCATAGATATAAAACTATTAATAATGTCATTATCAGTATCAATTATTTTATTGTTGTTTAAAATTAGAATGCACTCCTTGGCCTATAGGGAAATAGTGCTTGACATAAACGATGTAATTTGGATGTGAAAATGATAAATGTGGAGAAGAACTCTTACTCACCATAATACTTCAGTATTATATAGAACTTAGCGGTTTTGATCTCTTCTCAAATAATACCTACATCAGAATCTGAAGCAACAGCTTTAATTAACCACTAGATCAATTAAAGTTACAAGTAAGGAACCTGTGTGTCGTGATGGTGAAAGTAGAAACACCAAGAGAGATACCAGAAAATCGTAAAAAGTATGATCTTCCAAAAATTTGAAGTTAGAATATTATGCTTTACCTGTCCAATGGTTGATTCCACGTGTTTTTTCTGTCTTCCCTGTCGTGGTCTGGGACTTTTTGACTGTAGCAGTGTAGGAACCGTCTCTTTTGTCTCTACTTCTCTCCTTTCTCTTTCCATTCTCGCATTCTTTCTCTCTCTACCATCTTTTCTTTCAACCCTAGTCTCATTATTTTGCTGATATGATTGTTTATCAATATCTGATATTAAATTCTCTTTGTGTTTCCTTGAACCCTCTTCTCTTGGTGTAATAGATTTTTTTGGAACATTGTCATTTCCTGATTTCTCTCCTTCTCCAGGTCTTAAGTCCTTTAATTCAGAATCGTGAACAAGTTTCTTACTTCTAACACAATCATCATCATAGTTAATCCTTCGTTTGACCTCTGTCACTTGACCTCTGGCCCCTGAACTTACACCTGTGTGATCTGAATCACCACTCTGGTCATGATCAGAAATAGACTTTTCTACATCAGGTCTCTCTGCCTCTAAATATTTGTAAGTTTCACTCTCAGATTCCTTGACACTCTGGCCATCACTGACAGATTCATGTCCATATTGTTTTGAAAACTCAGACTGATGGGGACAGGGTAACAAGTCACACATGAGGTGAAGATGAGGCTCCACAGACTCATCCCTTGTTCCTCTCCTTTTGAGAGTGGGACTAGCAATGGTTGGATATCTCTTTGATTGGTAGGTATCGTCTTTGACAAATTCTTTCTCTGTGTTTTTAACTGGAGTCCTCGGTGTATGTTTGTCTTCCTGAAACAAGTAAAACAATTCTGTCATTGATAATGCATCAATTACAATCAACTTCAAAATCTTTTCATCATACACTGAAGAATCCTTCTTTAGATTACTAAAAAAAGACCTATGATAAAATCATAATTGATTTGGATCACTGTCTAATGAACAGCTTAAATTTTCATCTTTTCTTGATATAATAATCTTTCAGCATAATTAAAATACATATTATAATTTTGAGGTAAAGTATGTAATTGTTTAAATGATACATTAGACATAAGATAGACATACTGTATCGCTGGTTATTTTTGTGAGGATGACATTTGCAAACTTCAAATGGTCATATTCTAAATAGCTGTTTTTATGTTAGTTTCTATACTAATCCGAAAATGGAACATGCATGCACAACCAAGCATTATCTGGGAACATATAGAAATTAAAGACAAAATCCTGTTTTTGAGTGCAGTCACAATCTGAATGTCCACAAGCTGCTTACACATTTTAATACATATCATTTTACAATGGCTATTACAGGACACAGTAGCTGAGTTCCTATAGACAGTGGTGTTATTTGATGTGTGTTGTCCCTCACCGTTCTTCTCTCAGAGACTGGGAGATTTGGAGCCGGAGTGAAGCTGATAATTCCATTAGCCATCTGAAGAGAGTTAACAGGTGCCCCAAGTTTTCCTTCAGACAATCTCTGCTTAAACTCTTCTAACTTTTTTTCAACATCACTCTAAAAAGTAACATACATTTTTTTACTGCACAGTGAATTAAAATTGATTTGACAAATTACATATCACTACTTCACATTTATAATTACACCTGAATATTTTGTATATTGATATTCTAATAGGCGCACAAAGGTCAACATCACATAAGAACGGACAGACATGCATAGACTGATGTCATTCAAATCTATCATAGCCTGAGCGGTAATCTTTAAAGGGACAATTCAGTCTAAGAAAACATTAAAATTTGTACATATATCGGAAAAAACCCAGTTCTTATGGAAATTAGATCAGTCGGTTTTACTGTGATATGCCTGAAAAGCCCATGGTGGCCAGATGTGTGTGAAATGTTCAAACTTGCTCGCTGACCACATAGTGGTCAACAATCTTGTATGCCGAACACTGTTCCTTGCTCGTAGAGTAATGCAACTTTTGTCTAGAACTGCTCAAATTGCTCTGACAGAAGTGTGTTTACCTTATTAGGTGCATTGTCTTGCCTAAAAATCATTTTATCACCTTCTCAATGGTTATGTAGTTCATTTGTTTAACGTGCGTGACTTTGGCTCGGGTATGGGTACAGCGTCCATATTGTACCTGCTTAATCGTATTGATCAACGATTTGAAATTTCAACGATATTAATTAAAATACTTAACAATGTCGCGGAATTTGTCAATGTTTTACGTTATATGTTTCACAAGAAATGTAGAACAACACATTTATGCAATATTTTGCTTCTTGGTTATGTAAAAGAATTAACCTGAGTAAATTGTCTCTTTAAGATTCCTCAGAAAAAAATACTAACAAGCAAATTTGTGGAATTTCCATCCCCCGCTTACAGGACATATTGTGGATAAACATTATTGAGGTTAGGTTTAACCTTGGTTGAAACATGAAAAAATGAACTGAGGTCTTATTCTGAAGTAAGATGTGTAAAATAATGTCCGCTGAAAGTGACTTTTAAACTTGGCTGAGCTCTTGAGGCATTTAACTTTGATACTAACTTTTAAGAAAATCGGTTTACATTTGTTACAATTATTGCACAGGGAATGGCAGAATTGACGTTTTTAGTACATTATAGAGCCATAACTCCACTACATAATGTCAGCCAAAATTCGCAATCGGACTTGGCCAATCCCTTAAGGCATTTTACCTTGTTACCAAGTTTGAAGTAAAATGGTATACATTTGTTACACTTATTGCATGGAAAAGGCAGAAAATGACTTTTTTTATTAAATCAAAGGGCCATAACTCTGCTAAATAAGGTCCATCGACAGTCGTGATCGAACTTGGCCGAGCCTTTAAGGCATTTAACCTTGTCACCAAGTTTGAAGAAAATCGGTTTACATTTGTTACAGGTATTGCATGGAAACGAAGTGTGACAGAGACAGACAGACAGACAGACAGACGGACAAATATCTCCTGTTTCGGCGGGGGATAAAAAAGAATTAAGACCAAAATTTGGCTCTGTGTACTTCACCTCCCTCACATCATTTCAACAAACTCGCCCCCTTTTCCCAATCTGAACAATTTTAACAGATGAATTCTAAGATGAGCTCTGTGTCACTGGCACCTACCATTGTCTGAGATTTTGGAACAAAAGAACTGGGAGGAAATGATTCTTTGATATTTAGAGTCCTCTCCCTTGCCTGTTCCATCTTCCTTTTAATCCGCCATTGATAGAGAATATCTTCCTCCGGACAGGTCGGCTTGGTAACCGCTGACATGGGCACACCAAGATTGAACTGGGGCACATTTTCTTTATCTGCGATGTGAAAATCAAAGTACTGTATTGAATTCAAATGACAAGAAGTAACAGAATTCTTAACAATGATATGAGTACAATTCATAGATATGGGCATTTCTGTAGTTGCACAGGTGAGTGTTTGATGCCAGTGTTTCATTATACAATCAATGTAGACCATACAAGGAACTATAAAAAAAACAGTTCGTTACACATGTAGCTAATTCATGTACAGGTCAAACTGTGTAGGTACTCTAATAATGAAGCACAACAAATACATGGACCAGACTTGATTACACCACACAAGGTAGATTTAACCTAAATTATAAACAAATTAATATTTTACAGGTGTAGTATCACTACTTACTTAGATCCTTTACAAATTTAGGTCTGTATGGCTGTTCCTCAATGCTGGTCTGGGTTGTCTCCCCTAAGGAGCTCCCCAGTCCATCGGTGCTAACCTCAAAATCGTGATCGGTTGTGGCAAGGCTACTCACACTGGAAATTCAATTGTATAATATATTAACATTGGCCACTAAAATTCTGAAGCAAGTGTCACTGTAATTGGTCATTCTATTTAAAATCTGTAAAATTGTTTATTTAATTATACTTCATATTTCAAAATCATTGAATTTGCTGCAGTAAAAGATGTGGTAATAACAAATTAACTAGCAACTTTATGGTTTAACGTAGTAATTTCCGTGTCCTGTCAATGTTTTTCATGTTTATAAAGTGTGTATTACAAACAATGTTTATAATGTGATTTTATAAATATAAAGTTTCATTCCTTTAAAGGATATGTAGCTATTTAGATAATATAGATTGTTTATTTACATGGTGATATGTTTAGGAAAGAAAGACTTTTCATTTAGAGTATATAGGGAACAGTTTAAAGTCAAAGTCGAGTTGATCTGTTCTTCTAATTATATAGTACGGAGGCCAATTAGCTGTAAAAGTAGTCTGGTATAGGTTTACCCCTTCTCGTAGGTAGTACCTTGCCATTGAAGATTACAGTTTTATAGATACACTGAAAGTCAGTTGTTAACAAGTAATGGGTACCTAGATAGAAATGACTATGTATACACAATTCTAGTCTATATCGGACATGCAGACATGGCCTTGGTCTATATTAGGTACAATATATTGAACACATGCATAAGGCAAAAAGGTTCAGGATAGGTCAAGATATTAATCAATAGAACAATATTGGGGTTTATGAATATCAATTATTATTAAAGCCGTGTAAAAAGAGATGTGCACTTTACATCAGAGTTTTCTAGTAGTTTTAGAATTTAGTGTAGGTGTCCATTACTTTGTGAGCATGTACTTGTAAATATATATAGACATATGTGAAAGAGTCTGGCCAGGGAATAGCATTAAAGTACTATGTGGATTTATAAGGTACTTTTGACTGTATGTACTTTGGATTCACCTATGGATTAATAAAGTTCAGGAGCTTCATCCATTTTGTCATGTCATTTAACGCGCAACATTTCATCCAAAAAAAAAAAAGAACTTAACATACATGCCTTGCCTTTAACACAGAAACAGCATTATCTACAAATATAAAATCCAGTCATTTTTGTAAACATAGTTCAAATATCAATTGAAATATAGTGCACTGTGATCTAGTTTTTGGTGCACAATGACATACCAAAATAATGATAATAGCGAGTATGAAGTTAAGGTACCATAATGTGAGAAAGGGCAAAGGAAGGAGGACAAACGTTCGGATGCAAAGCAAACCTATAATCCCATCTCCTCTAATGACTTATTATAGCAACTGTTACTAAACATGTATATTTCCTCATATAGCTGTCTAATCAATCAAATTTCTTAATCAAACCTTTTCTCTAGAAATACAACAAACCTTTTTTCTAGAAATCTATCTGCCTTTTCCTGTAGTTTCCGGGTTCGTTTCCTCAGACGGTGAGGGTGGTACTAGGCGTGGTTTAGTGGAGCCCTGGAACAAGCAGGACCAATTTACCAATAGTACAAATATTTAGTGAATTAGTTTTGACAAAGTCTAAATCAAAGTACTGAAAGAACTAAAAGAGGATAGGAGGAAATTTCTAAGGTCAATACTACTGTAGTTTTGTACAATAAGAAATAAATTTGGCTGGTGTTTCCTTCCAGTTTGGACTTTTGAGGATTCCTTGACACCAAGGTGTAAAATAAGAGACACATACTAAAATCTTGGAAGCCCATTCTAATATTTCCTATGATGTTATATGTCAAATGATTTTATAACACCTTTAGCATTTTCCTTGTTAATTTGATGTTAATGAAAATATCCATTCTGAATGACTTTTGTCATCAAGTTCCTGGGACCACAGTATCAGTTATAACAAGTATTGTTTTGCAGCAGAGAAAGACAAGGGGCATACTTTTCTATGCCAAAATGTCTTAAATATAGAATATGTCTGTCCTCTCGAAGACTTATCAATATCACCATGTGATTTTTTTTTAATAAATTGGTCAATTGGTCTACTTTTAACAAGTTTTGTAAGTATTCTTTTGTAAAACAGCAAGTTGATTGATATACATGGTATCCGAACTTCAATTCAAACCGGATAACTTGTTAGCTCACCATAGACCATGAAATTGTTTGTACACTTTCTTAACTTCAGGATCGTTTTACAAAATTACAAATGAATTTTTCTACAACATTTTTTATTTTCAAATCCCCATTCCTCTGATGAGTATAATAAAACTGTCATTACAAGTGAATCAAATATTTTCAGTTTAAGATGAACAGGAAGAGATACATTCCTTTATTTCTTATAAACAGCAAACACCGATTTAATTGTTTGTTCAGCAGGTTTTTTTCCCTTTCTTTAAAAAACGCTATCATTAACATTATTTTCTGTACCTAGATATGTAAACAATTCTTATAAATCTAATTCTGTATTCCATAGCATCAACTGGTGTTGTTGTACCGATTTACGTCTTGAGAATATCACAATCTTTATATTTCTGATATTAAAGGCCCACTACCTTTCCGAAACGGCTTTTAATTTTTAAAATGGGAATGTAAAACAAGATCAATAATTTTGTAGAGGCTTAAAATTATTAACTTATCGTTAATACTACATTTATCATTACCTTCTGAACTATTTGATTAAAATAAATAAAATGTTTATTTTCATAACGCGGGTCGTATTATGTTTAAAAACGCGGTAGTTGACTATCACTGCGCCAGACGGCAAAAAACAGCGAATTGACTCTCCACTGTATTCATATATTACGCAGGAAATCTTGCATATGTTTGGTGTCGTAACCTTATTTTAGGTCATCGGTATGCATTTTCTGATGTTATTAATGTTTTTTAAGAAACCTTTATATTTTGCTCCAGAAAGGTAATGGGCCTTTAAGTTCTAATTTCCAGATGTTAATGAAAATATCCATTCTTAATGACTTTGTCATCAAGTTCCTGGGACCACAGTATCAGTTATAACAAGTATTGTTTTGCAGCAGAGAAAGACAAGGGGCATACTTTTCTATGCCAAAATGTCTTAAATATAGAATATGTCTGTCCTCTCGAAGACTTATCAATATCACCATGTGATTTTTTTTTAATAAATTGGTCAATTGGTCTACTTTTAACAAGTTTTGTAAGTATTCTTTTGTAAAACAGCAAGTTTGAATTGATATACATGGTATCCGAACTTCAATTCAAACCGGATAACTTGTTAGCTCACCATAGACCATGAAATTGTTTGTACACTTTCTTAACTTCAGGATCGTTTTACAAAATTACAAATGAATTTTTCTACAACATTTTTTATTTTCAAATCCCCATTCCTCTGATGAGTATAATAAAACTGTCATTACAAGTGAATCAAATATTTTCAGTTTAAGATGAACAGGAAGAGATACATTCCTTTATTTCTTATAAACAGCAAACACCGATTTAATTGTTTGTTCAGCAGGTTTTTTCCCTTTCTTTAAAAACGCTACCATTAACATTATTTTCTGTACCTAGATATGTAAACAATTCTTATAAATCTAATTCTGTATTCCATAGCATCAACTGGTGTTGTTGTACCGATTTACGTCTTGAGAATATCACAATTTTTATCTTTCTGATATTAAAGGCCCACTACCTTTCCGAAACGGCTTTTAATTTTTAAAATGGGAATGTAAAACAAGATCAATAATTTTGTAGAGGCTTAAAATTATTAACTTATCGTTAATACTACATTTATCATTACCTTCTGAACTATTTGATTAAAATAAATAAAATGTTTATTTTCATAACGCGGGTCGTATTATGTTTTCGTTAAAACCGCGCGGTAGTTGACTATCACTGCGCCAGACGGCAAAACAGCGAATTGACTCTCCACTGTATTCATATATTACGCAGGAAATCTTGCATATGTTTGGTGTCGTAACCTTATTTTAGGTTATCGGTATGCATTTTCTGATGTTATTAATGTTTTTTAAGAAACCTTTATATTTTGCTCCAGAAAGGTAATGGGCCTTTAAGTTCTAATTTCCATGTTATACAATATTGTACAAATTCATGTAATACTTGTTGTAGACCATCAGATATTTCTGATATCTGATATCATAAGAGTGTTATTGGCAAATAATATGATAAAAAGTTTGGGATACATTCCAATACTATATACCGTAAAAACTGGTATAATTTTGCGCAGGTAATTTTTAGGGCTGAAAATGCTTTAAAAATCTACTATCAGTATATATTTTGCGCATCAAAAAAATGGGGAAAACAATGTACAGGGGAGTCCCAAAACCGATGTATGAAGGTGACAATTTCAATGCAAAATATTCCCCATAAACGCTTGACAACTTGCACAAAAAGTGTTGTATTTAGAAGAAATAACATATGAAAACCGCATTGTGTTTGTTTTCTTTTATTGGCCACCGTAACCTGAAACTGAAATATCTAGCAGATGTCTCAAACATCGGCGGTCTGCTCCGCCGTACTCCGTGCACATGTCAATGTTTTGAGATATTACACATGAATAGTAATCAGGAATATTTGAAAAGAGTAGAATATATTTACTTAAATTGGCAAAATAAGTAATTAGTGTGTTTGAGATCATTAACAATCAACAGCAATCAGCTAGCGGATACGTAGTTTAGCTTGCAACAATCACAGTGTGCATAATTTGTCAAGATTTGTAAGACAAAATATTCTTTTCCACCAGGTAAGATTCTAAGTCATAAAGGTAGATTGAAAATAAAAATAGGAAGGGAGATAAAATAACCAGATAAATATTTGTAGCGGGATCAGACTGGGTTGATTATCGGTGATCAGGTAGCTCAGTCGGAAGAGCTACATTTTTTTTCTCTCCTGTTACAGAATTGGCACCCAACTAAATAACCAACGGCTGTGGTGTTTGAAAGGGTCTCGTATGTATTCAAAAAAGGAGGGAGGAGTGTAGCGGGACTGGACTGGGTCGATTATCGATGACCAGGTAGTTCAGTCGGTAGAGCACTCAGCTAGTGTTCGGAGAGTCCCGGGATCGAATCCCGGTCTTGCCGCTACATTTTCTCCTCGCCTGTAAATCAACAATGTTCGGTGATCTTGCAGAATTGCCTTACAGTGTTATAATGAATGCAGTAAATGTATGTCTCATTGGTGTGATTGATTGAAAACATAAGATGACCTGTGTTATACAAATAATGTTTAATTGATTTTCATTAAATTGTCTCGAAGGTGATGATTAGTGTGTTATGAACAATAAGCTTAATATGTTTTGACAGCTAATATCATATTGTGTTTTAAATTTAAATAATCTTGTATTTATTCATTTCATTTCAAGCATGTACATGTCATAGAATATAAACAAATATCAGGTATATGCTTAAATCATATTACAGTTAAATTCACTATAAGGAATTTGAAGATGATGATAGTAATTATTTTCGGATTGAAAATCATTACAATATTAAAGTGAACAGTCGGGCAAGGATGGCTAAAGTCGGTAAAAATGGTGTGAATGTATCCAGTATAATTTCTTATGAAATGGAAAAATAAAATCTCTCGTCAAAATCTGTCTGCGTACGAAGAAATTGATTTAAAGTTTGGGAATTCTAAAACGTCCTCCCGGCTCACTATGTCCGTGGTTACATTTCCAAGCAGCCTCGCTTTCAATGCTTTCAACTTTTCTTTACTTTAATGGTCAGAACTGGGAAACTAAGCAGAACTTGACCGTCGTATTAATATGTGATAACTTTTGGAAGGCCAATGAACGCATTTAGACTGGTTTTCTTTGCCCGACTATTCACTTTAAGCTTCCACAGTTGAAAATTACTTCTTTTTGTTCATACAATTCTTCTCCTAGACTGTTTCCAGTTGAAATGATACATGCATGCTGACATTCTGTAAAACATAAGGAAACAATAAATGTATTAACAGAGTAATTACTGAAAAGGCTAATATCATATAATTAAACATTTTAATCATAAATAGCAATACCAGCATAGAGGAAATATTATTGAAGTTTAATTCCCGCTGTTCTTCAGTCCTCCTGTTCTTACATGTAATAGTTTTGTCCTTCATAAATTGATTGTAATGTACAGTCTATAGCAGTTGTTATATAATGTGCACAAACAAGTATAAATACACACGTATGCATGGGTACAGTGGTACATTAATAAGTTATACAGAAAATGATGGTGCTGATCATGAAAAGCGTAAAGTCTATTTTGTTGAGTAAAAAGTTAAAAAATTAACATTGTTCACACCCTAAGATGTAATCGCACTAAAAACAGTGATCATTTGGGCTTTTGTGCGATTGCATTTGTAAGACTGTGCCAGGTGGTAGAGATTAGTTCCGCTCGAGTGATCACACAATGCAAGTGAGAGTCGGGAATATGTTTATGTAAGTTTTAATTGCTAATCTCTGATGCTTGTTGGTAAAATATAACTCAGGATAATTGCTAAACAATTAACAGTTTTCTCTACATTTGTTACAGATTGAAACAGCTTTTTAAGTGCCGTTTTACGGAAGAATTATGAAGAAGAAATCGGCATTTTCGTCGATCTAGTAGTCCAAAAAATATCACTTCGAGTTATAAGAACATTCCATATATGATTTATGTCATTCGGTCTAAAATTTACTTCGTATTACCTAGTTTAATGAATATGCTGTATGTATATATGATCAGAACGTCAAGCTCCTGTGGTGAAAATAACTAAAACGTTTTTAAAAGTATGGTTTAGTGGTAATCTCTGAACGTGCTTTAGTATATATATAGATATAATCTGATATTTATACATGTGCTTATAAAATTATCGATAATAATGTATGTGGTAAATATTCATACCTTATTAACTGCCGTTAGTTTTAAGATAACGCCAACTTGGTTCACCGTCTGTCACGTGCTATTTTATCAGTAGTCCAAGTTTGTCCAAAATTTTGTTAGAGTTGTCTTTCTTCCATTGTGGATTTACACGTACATGTGGCATAACGCAGCCGTGATAAACAAATCTCAATATCGTCCTGAAATATATTTGCTCCCGAACTAATATGATTCAAAGTGCAAAAATCATTATTGTAACAATTTGAATGTTTGAGGTGAAATATAGATTTCATTTTTTCCGTTGCGGGATAATTGTCACTAGTAGGGACTAAACGCGTGGGGCGAAGCGAAGCATTTTCGGGACGAAACGTCTTCATGTGTTTGAAACAACATTTTCGGGACGAAAAGTCTAGATACATTGTACACAATTCAAGTGAAAATTTTCCAACCTAAGATCATTTGGATGATGTATATGGTAAGGATATGAAAGCAGTTATCTACTATTCCTATTTCAACATTACAGATACGCTTATTTCAGTAACTTTCATATTCAAAATTTGCTATTTAAAATTCCCGGTAAAATCAAAGTTGTTGAATACACTGCCGCTAGGAGCGCTAGTATCTGCGAGCAAGTTCTTAGCCAATCATATTGAGGAAATTGACTGTAAGAGAATTTTGCAACCACGATCACAATGGCGAGGTGACCCTCGCCAAAAATGCCATCCCTTTGTATCACCTTTGAAATTATATGTTACAGGCAACACAGAAATGAACTTGGATTTAGCAACCTAGAATATTGGTTTGTAAGAATTCACGGTTTGTTTTTATACATACACTTATCATATATAAATACAGTATAACCCCTCTAACTCAACTTGAATACCCCCCCCCCCCCATTTGTATGGTCCCGACTGTGCCCCTATATCATCTATGTAAAAAGACCAGGATAGCTTGAACTGCTATTTGTTAAACAGAAATATATCTCCTTCCTGTCAAATAAAAAGTAATCTATACGTCTAACAGGTGCATGGCCCTTGTTTTTTACCGATGTAACACAGCTGCACCGACTAAGGGTATAGATCATGATCCATGTGTTTTATACAAGTATTTCAGAAAATACATTTGAAGGTTTGTCAAAGATTGCAGACTGTCATAACAAGTGTGCCGCATTTCATTATGTTATCAGTGTTCAGTTCCAATTCCAACTTGTTAATACAATCCTACACTTGTTAATCAATATTTTGCATTGTTATGTTTGACCCACATGTTAACCTCTATCTAGACATTCGGTATAGGGCTTTGGCCTTCAGCATTTTACAATGTGCATTTTTAAAACTAAACATTTTGACCTTACAATTGAAATCACCCTAATAAATATTTTTAAAGCCGGAAAACAGAAATTAAAAAATTATTGACATGTAAGGTTTGTGACCATTACATGTGCCTATATCTGTCTATTGATGGACAATCTTAGATCAGAAGCAAATACCCTGTATTCCTCTAACTATTGACCTGAACTCATTGCAGTTAAACTAAAAAGAGGTACTGTACATATAATGGCCAACAGAAACAAGTAAAAAAATATAGATGACAACTATAATTATTTCAGCAACAGGTATATGTCAACAATGTATCAAATGGTTGCCAAATTTTACTTTTATCAAATGTGAAACAGTTTCAATGTTTAAATAAACGAACCTTATAATTTTTTTGCTGTGGCTGAGAGAAACTGGCAAGAGTCTCCTTCGTCAGACTTTGTACATTTGTCTTCTGTTTGTAATTATCCCGGGGAGTAGATTCTACCGATGCTGACTCCTTAGCATCCTGATTTAGCCACCAAAAGTCCCCAGGGTTTGATGTTTTTTGTCGTTCCTCTCGACTCATTGGATCTCCTTGTCGGAATCTTTCAATGTACCTTTAAAACAAACAAAATGTTGATCCTGGTTACTGGAGTTTTTAAAATAAAATTACATTTAAGAGTTATGACAAATAAATCATAATGTGTCATTAGTATGATAAAAATAAAGGGTTAATAATTCAGACTTGATTTAAAACATATTTTATTTGCACGTTATATATAAATGGGATTAGACAGAAGTTGTAAACTTATAATCTGTCTTCTCCCGTAAAAAATAATTCAGACTGTGTATAATAAGTAATGACTAAGGCTTAGGCCCATATTATGGAATTACATATATTTTGTGAAAATTAATAAGTAAATTAATAATATATACAAAAGAGGAAAATCATGAAAACAATTAAATTTTTCAGATAATTATATTTATCTGTAATAGCTCGTAATGATTGTTAGCAAACAGATTTTTTCATACTCTGATGAAATTACTTAACAGTAAGAGTAAATTTTTCAGACTTCTTGATCAAATAAAATATATCTAAACGTACGATTCTATTGATTTTTCAAGGGAATTTTTCCCCTATCAATATGCAATGTCACTGTTGCTATTGTAAACTCACAATAACATTTTTCGCATCCTCCTCCAAAACTTAAAAAATAATTTGCTTAACAGTAGTACAGTAAATTTACCTACCCATAAGGGCAGATAACTCTGTAATATGCAATGACAGAATTGCTGACATGCAGTACCTGTACTACAGCAGAATAGATGGAGCTGAAACACTCACTTGCTGAGAACCGTTGGTGTATGCTGAGCAGAACCCCTGGATGGACGTTGTTTATCTTTTCCACTAACCAAAGTACTGTCATTTTCTGAATACTGTAAGGTCCGCTTCAGGTCAGCAAATCGGTCAATGTAGGAAGAGTGTTTCTTAGTTAAGTCTGATGTTAGTGGTTCATTTTCATCTAAACCAAACATGCTGAAAAATAGTAAATATGCAATGATTTAGATGACAATTTACATCTTGTACCATTACCAATTTGGCTTTGGTTATTAAATTTGTTCATACGTAGAGCGTTAGTCCTTTTTAAAAACAAAACTCGGGCGAAAATACATTTTATTGCAAAAACTGTCAATAACCCCATACCCAACATTTCCCATATATAATGATTTAGAGTAAATTATCCTTTTTACTGCCGATAAATAAAATTAAGAAACTTGTTTAGTCTAACATTATGACCCCAAGGTCTCTCACCATATGACGTAAGGAACCTGCACCATGACCACCAGGACCTGCTGTATGAACCACCAGGAACCTGCTGTATGACTATCAGGACCTGCTGTATGACCACCAGGTCCTGCTGTCTCCCTACCTGCTGTATGACCTATCAGACCACCAGGACCTAACTTGTATGACCACCAGGACCTGCTGTATGACCACCATGGACCTGCTGTATGACCACCAGGACATGCTGTATCACCACCAGGACCTTTGTATCCCTACCACATGATCAGGACCTGTTGTATGACCACCAGGACCTGCTCTATCCCCCACCAGGCCCTGTTGTATCCCTACCACATGATCAGGACCTGCTGTATGACCACCAGGACATGCTGTATGACCACCATAGACCTGCTGTATCCCCACCAGGACCTGCTGTATGACCACTAGGACCAGGACCATACTGTATCCCCACCAGGACCTGTTGTATCCCTACCACATGATCAGGACCTGCTGTATCCCTACCACTTGACCAGGACCTGCTGTATGACCACCAGGACCCTGCTGTATGACCACCAGGACCTTATACCACCTGCTGTATGACCACCAGGACCTGCTGTATTGACCACCAGGACATGCTGTATCACCACCAGGACCTGTTGTAATCCCTACCAACATGATCAGGACCTGCTGTATGACCACCAGGACCTGCTCTATGACCACCAGGCCCTGTTGTATCCCTACCACATGATCAGGACCTGCTGTATGACCACCAGGACAATGCTGTATGACCACCAGGACCTGCTGTATCCCCACCAGGACCTGCTGTATGACCACTAGGACCTGCTGTATGACTACTCAGGACCTGCTGTATGACCACCAGGAACCTGCTGTATCCCCACCAGGCCCTGCTGTATCCCCACTTGACCAGGACCTGCTGTATGACCACCAGCACCTGCTGTATGACCACCAGGACCCTGCTGTATCCCCACCAGGCCCTGTTGTATCCCTACCACATGATCAGGACCTGCTGTATGACCACCAGGACCTGCTGACTACCATGACCACCAGGACCTGCTGTATGACCACCAGGACCTGCTGTATGACCATCAGGCCCTGCTGTATGACCACCAGGACCTGCTGTATGACCACCAGGACCTGCTGTAATGACCACCAGGACCTGCTGTATGACCACCTAGGACCTGCTGTATGACCACCAGGACCCTGCTGTATGACCACCAGGCCCTGTTGTATCCCTACACATGATCAGGGACCTGCTGTATGACCACCAGGTCCTGCTGTATGACCACCAGGACCTGCTGTATGACCACCAGGACCTACCTGTATGACCACCAGGACCTGCTGAGTATGACCACCAGGACCTGCTGTATGACCACCAAGACCTACTGTATGACCACCAGGACCTACTGTATGACCACCAGGTCCTGCTGTATGACCACCAGTAGGACCTACTGTATGACCACAGGACAAACTGTATGACCACCATGCCCTGCTGTAATGACCACCAGGACCTACTGTATGACCACCAGGACCTACTGTATGACCACCAGGACCTACTGTATGACCACCAGGACCTGCTGTATGACCACCAGGACCTGCTGTATGAACCACCAGGACCTACTGTATGACCACCAGGACCTACTGTATGACCACCACTGACCACCAGGACCTACTGTATGACCACCAGGACCTACTGTATGACACACCAGGACCCTGCTGTATGACCACTAGGACCTGCTGTATGACCACCAGGACCTGCTGTATGACCACCAGGCCCTGTTGTATCCCTACCACTTGACCAGGACCTACTGTATGACTACCAGGACCTGCTGTATGACCACCAGGACATGCTGTATGACCACCAGGACCTGCTGTATCCCCCACCAGGCCCTGTTGTATCCCTACACCACCAGGACCTACTGGTATGACCACCAGGACCTGCTGTATGACCACCAGACCTGCTGTAATGACCACCAGGACCTGCTGTATCCCCACCAGGCCCTGTTGTATCCCTACCACTTGATCAGGACCTGCTGTATGACCACCAGGACCTGCTGTATGACCACCAGGACCTGCTGTATGACCACCAGGCCCTGCTCTGTGACCACCAGGACCTGCTGTATGACCTGTATGACCCACCAGGACCTGCTGTATGACCACCAGGACCCTGTTGTATGACCTACCACTTGATCAGGACCTGCTGTATGACCACCAGGACCTGCTGTATGACCACCTGGACCTGCTGTATGACCACCAGGACCTGCTGTATGACCACCAGGACCTGCTGTATGTATCCCACCAGGACCTGCTGTATGACCACCAGGACCTGCTGTATGACCATTAGGACCTTCTGTATGACCACTTAGGACTGCTCTGTGACCACCAGGACCTGCTGTATGACCACCAGGACCTGCTGTATAACCACTAGGACTACTGTATGACCAGGACCTTCTGTAATCACCACCAGGACCTGCTGTATGACCACCAGGACCTTCTGTATGACCACCAGGACCCTGTATGACCATCGGGGCTGTGTATGACCACCAGAACCTACTGTATGACCACCAGGCCCTACTGTATGACCCAGGACCTGCTGTATGACTAGTGTTTGACCACAAGGACGAACTGTAATGACCACTAGGCCCCAGTTGTATCCCTACCACTTGACCAGGACCCAGTGTAAGACCACCAGGACCTGCTGTATGACCACCAGGACCTGCTGTATGACCACCAGGACCTGCTGTATGACCACCAGGACCTGCTGTATGACCACCAGGACCTGCTGTATGACCACCAGGACCTGCTGTATGACCACCAGGACCTGCTGTATGACCACCAGGACCTGCTGTATGACCACCAGGACCTGCTGTATGACCACCAGGACCTGCTGTATGACCACCAGGACCTGTTGTATCCCTACCACTTGACCAGGACATTCTGTATGACCACCAGGATCTGCTGTATGACCACCAAGACTGCTGTATGACCACCAGGACTGCTGTATGACCACCAGGACCTGCTGTATGACCACCAGGACCTGCTGTATGACCACCAGGACCTGCTGTATGACCACCAGGACCTGCTATATGACCACCAGGACGTGCTGTATGACCACAAGAACCTGCTGTATGACCACCAGGACCTGCTGTTTTACCATCAGGACCTTCTATATCACAATCAGAACCTACTGTATGACCACCAGGACCTATTGTATGACCACCAGGACCTGCTGTATGACCATCAGGACCTGCTGTATCCCTACCACTTGACCAGGACCTATGTATGACCACCAGGACCTATTGTATGACCACCAGGACCTGCTGTATGACCGCCAGGACCTGCTGTATGACCACATGGACCTGCTGTATGACCACCAGGACCTGCTGTATTACCATCAGGACATGCTGTATGACCACCAGGACCTGCTGTATCACCACCAGGACCTGCTGTATCCCTACCACTTAACCAGGACCTGCTGTATGACCACCAGTAGAACGAATATACGTACCCAGCCTATATAGCTAGTTAGCTACTATACCTTTCGGCCGGGTATGAATTGGTTCCTATGTGTTGGTTCACTCGTGCATAGTTTTCTATACTTTTTTGTAGGTTTCCAATTATTTTATGCGTATATATGCATTTACATATTATTTTTGTCCAAAACAAACATAACTACGTACCATTCTTCATATCTACAGTACCACTCACAAGACGTCAAATTCACAATTTAAGGACTTGTCGTATAAATTCCCTTCAGAAAGACCTTCATATGTATTATGTAATAGAAACAATGCCTTGATGAGAATTTCATGTTTTATGTAGTTCAGTTTTATTCCCTAGTAGGTAAACGATATCAAACATGACGATAAAATGCAAAGAAATGTTTTATACTGGTTTGCATAATCATTACTTTGCTCCATTAGCAGTAATAGGCACCAATTGTAGCTCTAAAGACAACACCATTTTCTGTCTAAAAGTTTTTTGAGCTACAATATTGCAGCTAAACCACCAGGACCTGCTGTATGACCATCAGGACTTGCTGTATGACCATCAGGACCTGCTCTATGACCACCAGGACCTGCAGTATCACCACCAGGACCTGCAGTATCACCATTAGGACCTGCTGAATGACCACCAGGACCTGCTGTATGACCACCAGGACCTGCTGTATGACCACCAGGACCTACTGTATGACCACCAAGACCTGCTGTATGACCACCAGGATCTGCTGTATCACCACCAGAACCTGCTTTATCCCCATCAAGGCCCTGCTGTATCCCTACCACCTGACCAGGGCCTGCTGGATGACCACCAGGACCTGCTGTATGACCACCAGGATCTGCTGTATCACCACCAGAACCTGCTTTATCCCCATCAAGGCCCTGCTGTATCCCTACCACCTGACCAGGGCCTGCTGGATGACCACCAGGACCTGCTGTATGACCACCAGGATCTGCTGTATCACCACCAGAACCTACTTATCAACACCAGGACCTGCTGTTTCACCATCAGAACCTACTATATAACCATCAGGATCTGCTGTATGACCACAAGGATCTGTGGTATCATGTATGCCTCCTACCTGACAGTTGACTGGTGTTCACTACTAGGCCAGGATTCATCAAATTTTGAAGATTGTTCATCCTGTTCTAGTCTTGGGGGCTCCTTGCTAGACAGGGTATTAGCCCCTTTTAGGAACTGTTTATCAGGCACAGTCAGCTTAGCTCCATTATTATCTCCCTTGTTTGGACCCCGAACAGGACTCAGAGCAGTCTTTAAAAAGAACAATGTGTTATAAATTACCATTATGATAGTAACTTAGTGTTACAGATAGAAAAAAAAATTCTTAACCAAGCCAAATACAAAACACAAAACTAAGGAACTACAATTAGCTAAAAATACTAAAAAAATAGCTTATAATAGAGCATATTCGCCTTTAAATTCACTTTTAATTATAGATGTTGAAAATTAGGAAAAAAAAAATCCAAGAATCATTGAAAATTATTGATGATTTCTTACTCGTTTCTGAGTCTGCGACAGATCCTTTTGTTTTGTTGGGTGGTAGAATGCTTTCGGTACTGGATCCTCAGCAAATGGGTCCCTTAAATAAAAATCACTACAATTAAGCATATCATGTGCATCCTAATAATAAGCTGTAATAGATTTGGCTGCAACTGTGCTATGGTACTTATATCAATCTTTAAGAGTTCTTTCATGAAAGTTTAGAACAGGAATACAGTGACTAGATTGAGGTTAAAACTTCAAACTGGGGACCCTCCAAATATTTGTTGGATGTTCTACTAATCGAGCTACAATTAGTTATTGATGAATGACCCTGTCGCACTACACTCGTCTCTCCTTTCTCAATCTTCACCCTTGCTTAAACCAGATAAGTCTCACATACCACCACATGGGTATTTAATTTCGGCTCATTAATTATGTAACAAACGGGAGAGGGGAAAATGTAGCAGTCAGACCAGGGTTAAAAACCAGGTCATCTGATCAAAAATCAGCCATAAATAAAAATCACCCAGTAGTCTTGAACTTACTAGTTAAAAACAATAAAATGTAAATAACCCCTTTCCCACCTCACTTCCAATATGCCAATAATCGGACGACATAACCCCTAAGAAGAACGAGTCTACAATTTTCATTTGGTATTATGTTTTCTTTAAATGCCACACAGCGCTCAATGCCCTCAATACTCAATCATTTTGGCATCTTTGTCAATTTTCATAAGGACCTACATCTATTTTAAACACATTCTTGATATATACTCCAGCCTCTGTAAATATCACTGAACATTGCAATATCCATCTCTATCCACACCTGGACTATGGCATAGCAAAATTGAAGGCTTTTTGTATGGCAACAGATGATACATGGTGTGTGAATCCCTTAGATGTAACTCAAAGAATTACGTTAAATATTATTTTAATTGTTATAATTAATTGACTTTGACTTTGAAGTTGTGCATCACTCTCTAAATAATCTTCAAAGAAAGCTTCAGACTTTGTGGTCATGCAATTGCCCTGGCCAGTTTTTTTCTCTCCTGAAATGCCTTCAGTTTTACTAAGTTGTACTTTAATAAAAAAAAGGAGACTCAGATTTAAGAGCTACATTAATATTGTATTGTACATTGTACATTGCACTCACGTACATGAGCGCTTACCAGTAAGTCACACATAGTTTAGTAGGCCCTAAACTGATTATGTATTTTGACAGATAGGATCCAGACCGTGACAGTTTTTTTCTCTCCTGAAATGCCTTTAGTTTTACTAAGTTGTACTTTAATAAAAAATAAAAAAAGAGACTCAGATTTAAGAGCTACATTAATATTGTATTACACAATGCACTCACGTACATGAACGCTTACCAGTAAGTCACACATAGTTTAGTAAACTGATCATGTATTTTGACAGATAGGATCCAGACAGTGTTGCTCACTGCTCAAGTTTGAGCTTGTTTTTATCAGGGCGTCTACTTCAAATTTATACAGTAGGCTTTGCATGATTAGTATTTATTGGTTGTAAATCATTTCTAATAAATCTTACCTAAAACGCTGATACTTTGATATCTCAGAAGTCATCATGTCTTAGGAATCGGGTTCGATTGTTTTCGTGGCACGTTATCGTTTTCTGCCATATTCAAGAGTGGGCGCCATCATGTAAACAGTGCCTCGTTTTCGACGTGGTTAAGTGATCTTGCAAACTAGGCAAGTTTTAACCGAACGTTTTATAGTTTTTGAAATAGGAAATGTTCTACTAATATTATACTTTAAGAGAAATATATTGAATATGAAAGGATAAAATATTGTAAAATAGTTTTTATCAAGAATACCTTACTTATTCCATTTTTTTGTTTCATATAATTTCACTAAAATTTTGATCCGGAAAATTTATTCTAACTATTCAAGATGGCGGCGAAAGGCAAGCAGGGAGCTGAGCAAATTGTAGCAGGCTTTCAGGAGCTTCGGCAGCAACAAAGAGCGTTTGCGACCAAAATATCAGAGCTAGAGATGGACATGAAGGAACATGAGTAAGTTCTGATCGATTGGAATAATTAATTTAACCTATATTGGACATTAGTTTACTAGAATTTCAACCCATGGTCGTTAACACGTGTTTCTATGATACACAACACAAGTCAAGTTGACAAGTGACAGGCAGTTAGGGCTGCAACGATACACCAGTACTCCGATACGATACGTATCACGATACATGCCTCTCGATTCGATTATTTTCGATACGATACTTCTGTTTTATGCCATCTTGCGTTTTCAACAGTTTTTTTAATTCTGGATTTTTAAAATGTACAAATAAATCATACCTAATGTTTGATGTAAATATACATAAATTTCTCCAATTATTACAAAAAAGGTAAAAAAATTGATGACTTGAATATAAGTATATGTAGCCATCTAACTGTAACAAAAAATAATAATACTAAGTTCATATATTTGTATACTTGAAATATTTCTAAAGCAATAATATACTTATTTAAATGTTATATTTAAATATCTCTTTAAATTGATTGAACAGGGTTCAAAATTATAAATAATTATCATTTTATTGTGAGCTTGTTCTCAAAACAACTAGCTATATGCCTAAAATACTAATAACAATCTTTTGACCTACTAATTAAATTATTACATTTAATAATGTTTAAGAGAAAAAAAATCTCTGTGTTCATGAAATTTCAATACAAATTGTTTTTATACCAGTAAAATTCATTGACATTTGAGTAGTAGGCCATATATCAGTAATAAAATTTAGTTGAAATCCGGGTTTGTTATACCTATCCGATTCCTTTATTACAATTACCAAATGCCAAAATGGCGGCCATTACGATTGCAAATTTCATGACTTCCATCAGACAATGTAGGCCTATTTAACACTGAAAACGTGAGTAAATCATTAACAAATGTGAAAAGTGTTTGCTATTGATGCGACTCTTACTAGCTGTAGTCATTACATTTATTGTAAGGGCTTTAAATATTGGTGGCTTGTTTCCAAATCGGCCGCAACCAGCTGGTCGACTTCTGCAACAGACGCACTTTAGTAGGACTAGCTCACTACCAGGCTTAATAGGCTCAGGCTGTTAATCAAAACAGGCGGAGAGATGGTCAGAAAGTGTTTATACCTCTTTTGGGTCTGATCCCATGTCTGATAATCTTGATATGGCTAAGATTTATTGCTTCAAGTGTGAGTGTAAAGACTGCATCGTATCGAACCGAAACGACAAGACTGTATCGTAAAATCGTATCGACATAGAAATATCGCGATTCAATGTGTATCGCGATGAATCGTTTCAGCCCTAAGAGGCAGTGATCTCATTTCGACTTTGTGTAAGTTTTATCGCGTAAATACAAATCGCCATCAGTTTGCTAGACAATACTCTTCATAGCACTGTTCAATACTTGAACTCTTCAATCAACTCAACTGAGAATTTTAGTTATTTCGGAATCGAGAAGTTACAGTTATCCGTACAGGTACCGGGTCTTCGCTATCGAATGATCTCTCCGTATCTCCACTAATATGTGAAGAGTACTTTCATATTGGGATTTAGTTCAGTGCTACCATACCTCCTCCAAGTCTGAAGAGTTAAGACTTCTTTCTGTCGGTGACATACTCTGTGAATGGAGTTAATAATTTGTTTTTATATTAATTATTAAATCCTTAGATAATTTTCAATTCATTAATACAATATTAATGTGCAGGTTAATCTTTTAAAGCAAGAAATACCCTTCCTCACTAAATAAATGATAGTTAGGACGAAGCATGCCTTGGCATATGAACAGGTTTTAGGATGATCAAACAAATGCAATATTTGGTGGGTCGGATGTAAATCTGTTCAATTAACCATAGGTGTTTAGCACGCTGGTAAGTGAATGACCCACTATAGACTAATATATAATAGAAAGGTCGAGAACTCCTCTGTGATGCAAAATTGGGTAAATTGGGTAATTTAGTTCAAAGTTCCGTAAAAAAATATCCAGACCAGACATCTCAACAGCTTTGGTCTTAATTAAAAGTTAAGATGTTAACGTGAATAGTCGGGCAAAGAAAACCAGTCTAAATGCGTTCATTGGCCTTCCAAAAGTTCTCACATATTAATACGACGGCCAAGTTATGCTTAGTTTCCCAGTTCTGACCATTAAAGTAAAGAAAAGTTGAAAGCATTGAAAGCGAGGCTGCGTGGAAATGTAACCACGGACATAGTGAGCCGGGAGGACGTTTTAGAATTTCCATACTTTAAATTAATTTCTTCGTACGCAGACATATTTTGACGAGAGATTTTATTTTTCCATTTCATAAGAAATTATACTGGATACATTCACACCATTTTTAGCTCACCTGGCCCGAAGGGCCGGTGAGCTTATGTCATGGCGCGGCGTCCGTCGTCCGTCGTCCGTCCGTCCGTCCGTCCGTCCGTCCGTCCGTCCGTCCGTCCGTCCGTCCGTCCGTCCGTCCGTCCGTCCGTCCGTCAACATTTCCTTTAAATCGCTACTAGTCATAGAGTTCTGCATGGATTGTAACCAAATTTGGCCACAAACATCCTTGGGGGAGGGGGAACAGAACTTGTATAAATTTTGGCTCTGTCCCCCCCGGGGCAGGAGGGGCGGGGCCCAATAGGGGAAATAGAGGTAAATCCTATAAATCGCTACTTGTCCTAGAGTTCTGCATGGATTGTAACCAAATTTGACCGCAAACATCCTTGGGGGAGGGGAAACAGAACTTGTATAAATTTTGGCTCTGGTCCCCCAGGGGCAGGAGGGGCGGGGCCCAATAGGGGTAATAGAGGTAAATCCTTTAAATCGCTACTTGTCCTAGAGTTCTGCATGGATTGTAACCAAAATTAGCCACAAACATCCTTGGGGGAAGGGGAACAGAACTTGTATAAATTTTGGCTCTGATCCCCCGGGGGCAGGTGGGGCGGGGCCCAATAGGGGAAACAGAGGTAAATCCTTTAAATCGCTACTAGTCATAGAGTTCTACATGAATTGTAACCCAATTTGGCCACAAACATCCTTGGGGGAAGGGGAACAGAACTTGTATAAAATTTTGGCTCTGGTCCCCCGGGGGCAGGAGGGGCGGGGCCCAATAGGGGAAATAGAGGTAAATCCTTTAAATCGCTACTAGTCATAGAGTTCTGAATGGAATGTAACTAAATTTGGCCACAAACATCCTTGGGGGAAGGGGAACAGAACTTGTATAAATTTTGGCTCTGTCCCCCCCGGGGCAGGAGGGGCGGGGCCCAATAGGGGAAATAGAGGTAAATCCTATAAATCGCTACTTGTCCTAGAGTTCTGCATGGATTGTAACCAAATTTGACCGCAAACATCCTTGGGGGAGGGGAAACAGAACTTGTATAAATTTTGGCTCTGATCCCCCAGGGGCAGGAGGGGCGGGGCCCAATAGGGGTAATAGAGGTAAATCCTTTAAATCGCTACTTGTCCTGGAGTTCTGCATGGATTGTAACCAAAATTAGCCACAAACATCCTTGGGGGAAGGGGAACAGAACTTGTATAAATTTTGGCTCTGATCCCCCGGGGGCAGGTGGGGCGGGGCCCAATAGGGGAAACAGAGGTAAATCCTTTAAATCGCTACTAGTCATAGAGTTCTACATGAATTGTAACCCAATTTGGCCACAAACATCCTTGGGGGAAGGGGAACAGAACTTGTATAAAATTTGGCTCTGGTCCCCCGGGGGCAGGAGGGGCGGGGCCCAATAGGGGAAATAGAGGTAAATCCTTTAAATCGCTACTAGTCATAGAGTTCTGAATGGAATGTAACTAAATTTGGCCACAAACATCCTTGGGGGAAGGGGAACAGAACTTGTATAAATTTTGGCTCTGATCCCCCGGGTCAGGAGGGGTGGGGCCCAATAGGGGTAATAAAGGTAAATCCTTTAAATCGCTTCTCGTCATAGAGCTCTGAATGGAATGTAACCAAATTTGGCCACAAACATCCTTGGGGGAAGGGGAACAGAACTTGTTTAAATTTTGGCTCTGGTCCCCAGGGGGCAGGAGGGGCGGGGCACAATAGGGGAAATAGAGGTAAATCCTTTATATCGCTACTTGTAATAGAGTTCTACATGAATTGTAACCAAATTCGGCCACAAACATTCTTGGGGGAAGGGGAACAGAACTGTGTAAATTTTGACTCTGGTTTCCCGGGGGCAGGAGGGGCGAGGCCGAATAGGGGAAATAGAGGTAAATCATTTAAATCTCTACTTGTCCTAGAGCTCTACATGAATTGTAACCAAATTTGGCCACAAACATCCTTGGGGGAAGGGGAACAGAACTTGTATAAATTTTGGCTCTGATCCCCCAGGGGCAGGAGGGGCGGGGCCCAATAGGGGAAATAGAGGTAAATCCTTTAAATTGCTACTAGTCATAGAGTTCTGCATGGATTGTAACCAAATTTGGCCACAAACATCCTTTGGGGGAAGGGGAACAGAACTTGTATAAATTTTGACTCTGGCCCCCCGAGGGCAGGACGGGTGGGGCCCAATAGGGGAAATAGAGGTAAATCCTATAAATCACTTCTTGTCCTAGAGTTTTGCTTGGATTGTGACCAAATTTGGCCATAAACATCCTTGGGGGAAGGGGAACAGAACTTGTATAAATTTTGGCTCTGACCCCCTGGGTGCGGGAGGGGTGGGGCCCAATAGGGGATTTAGAGGTTAATATTAAAATTCCTTCAGAAAAGAAACAATGAACCTGTATTCAGAACATTACTTGGCATTACAAACCAGGTGAGCGATACAGGCCCTCTGGGCCTCTTGTTACCGACTTTAGCCATCCTTGCCCGACTGTTCACTTTAAACTTCAATATGATAACAATTTCCACAAACAGTCTTGAAACTGTTAAAATTGACAAATTTCCCTTAGTCGGACATAATCAAGAAATTTGTTTGCAAACAAAATTGTCTATTCGCTACACTGAAAACTCGGCAGCCTACGATAACAGGCTTTGACATAAATAAACATCAGGTGAAAACAAATATATTTATTTGGTCGGTTGGTTTTAACTCTGCCAATGAGATTAGATTTTACATAATTTTTACAGCACTTTGATCTAAATTACTTGATTTTGCATCACAGAGGAGTACCTTACCTTTCTCTATTGCATTAGTCTATAGTGGGTCTTTGATTTACCAGCATGCTAAACACCTATAAATTAGCCAAGTGGAATAGACATGATCTCTAACAGCTGACACCCCGAAAAACAGGTTAGTGTGAAACTACCCTTGGTGCGTACCGTTATGTATTGAGTTTGCTATGATCCGGATTTATATCGTTTGGTTCCAGTCATTAGTTACGTAAGAATACAACCTGTCTGTCTGTTAGTCAATAAAAAGTAGTTCTATAATGGCGAACACGTGTTGTTGATGTTTTGTCATCAGCCCCAGACATAACACGTACTGATATGTGTAACACGTACTGATATGTGTAACACGTACTGATATGTGTAACACGTACTGATATGTGTAAATTATGAGTATCTATCTATTGACTTGTCTTACACCAGTGTATAGTTATGGACGTGATATCCTGATCTATCTTTTCAATTTTTCAGTATAGGTTGCTGTGCATAATTTTGACATCAAGTAAAATTTATGGTCACATGATTTGTATTGAATATTTAGTATAAATGTATCACAGTACCACATACCCTTCTGTTAAAAGGTTGGTGATTGAAACACTGAAGGAAGTTGAAGATGGCAGGAAGTGTTTCCGAATGGTAGGTGGTGTATTGGTGGAGAGGACAGTCAAAGATGTATTACCTGCTCTTGTCTCCAACAAAGACCAGGTAACAATTAGTCAATCATTGATTTTTAGCCCATCATCATCAGATGGTGGCCTATTCAAATCGCTTTCCTTCTGTGGTCCGTCGTTCGTCCTTTGGTTAACATTTCTTGTTACCACAATTCTCAGAAAGTGCAAAGGGGATCTTTCTCAAATTTCTTATGTAGGTTCCCCTAGGGCCCTAGTTGTGCATACATACTGCATTTTGGGACCGATCGGTCAACAAGATGGCGGCCAGGCCGCAATCTTGGATTTTGATAGTTAGTTTGTTACTGCTATTTCTCAGAAAGCACAAAAGTGATCTCTCTCAAATCCCATATGTAGGGGCCTAGGGCCCTAGTTGTGCATATTGCATTTTGGGATTGATCGGTCAACAAGATGGCCGCCAGGCAGTCATCTTGGATTTTGATAGTTGAAGTTTGTTACCGCTATTTCTCAAAAAGTACGGAAGGGATCTCTCTCAAATTTCACATGTAGGTTCCCCTAGGGCCCTATAGTTGTGCATATTGCATTTTAGGACTGATCTGTCAACAAGATGGCTGACAGGCCACCATCTTGGATTTTGACAATTGAAGTTGTTACCGCTATTTCTCAGAAAGTAATGAAGGAATCTCAAATTTCATGTTCAGTTTCCCCTAGGGCCCTAGTTGTGCATATTGCATTTTGGGACCGATAGGTCAACAAGATGGTCGACAGGCCACCATCTTGGATTTTGACAATTGAAGTTTGTTACGGCCATCTTTTTGACCGATCCATCCGACAGGTTGCGATCTTGGATTTTCATAATTAAAGTTTGTTACTGTTACATATTTCAGAAAGTACTCAAAGGATCTTTCTCAAATTGCATATGTACTAATATGTAGTAAAAGTTTGAAAAGCAGACATAGATCAAAGTTTGAAAAGCAGACATAGATCATTCTTTGGTGGGTGCCAAGATCCCTCTGGGATCTCTTGTTATTGATTATGTTCCAAGTTAAACTAAATAAACAGAAAATAGTGCTGTTTTTTCCATTATTTGTATGATGTGATTATTTACTCTTCCTCTATTCAGAGGATTTCTACTGATTGAATAATATTTATGACAAAAAATTGATATCCAATGTGATCAAAATGATTAAAAATGATAAAAGTTATTGAATACTAGGGAGTGAGTTTAATATTAGATTTCCTCCCTTTGCTGATAGGATCATACATATATATATACATTATGTATAGCGAAAAAAATATTGTACCTTGTGAAGGTGTATATAAAAAAAGAATAAACACTAGACTTTTCTAGGCCTAGCGAGGAAGTCTAGTGTTTCTTCTTATTTATATATATATATAGTACAATGTTTGTAATACATGTAGGTATTCAAATTTATATTTGTTTTTTTTTATTAGATGGGAAAGATTATAGAAACATTAAATGTCAAATTGGAGGAAAAAGGAAAAGAGATAAACAAATACAGAGAACAACACAATCTAAAGATAAAAGGAGAGGAGTCCAAAGAGAATGATAAACAAGATCAGGAGGTAAAATCTGGAGGAGTGCTGGTAGCCAAAGATTCTTAGTGTGGATGTGTGTGACATTATGTAAATTATATATGTGGACACCTCTGTAACAGACACTGGGTGATCAGGTGATAGGAACACCCAAAGCTGATTACAATTTTAAAAAAATCCAGAGATTAGAAACTGCATCCACATGGTTCAAGATGTTTACCTTTTTTACAAGACAAGTTTGCTAAGCTTGACTGATTAGATAATAATAGAAGGTGAATATGAAATGCCATTAAAACCCAAGAACAAATAATTGAAATATGTAAAATGACAATTTTTTAAGATGTACAGCATAGCAAGTAAAGATCCTATTGAAATTTAGAATCGGGTATATTTTGCAATATAAACCCAAGGGGGGCGGGCCCCATATTCTATGATTGCTATGGTATCTACATCACATTGAGGTAGGACTGTTTTTTTAACATTTTGTGTAAAAACTTTGTGCCATGGCCATGACTTTTATAATCTGATAATGTGTTCAACTGTATAAGGTGTCTGTGTGTGAGTTACATACAATGTTCAGTTCTTTACAATTTTTCTGTGTAATTTCTCAATATTCACACTTCATTGTTTGAAGTTGCATGACTGGTATTTGAATTTGAGATGTATTTGATTCTTTAAATCTGTGTGTTAAATGATAAAACTAAGCAGGTATGACTACATGCTTCTTCCATCATTTTTTTCCTGGACCTATATAATTAATATGAATAAACCAAAATGTATGTATAAACAAATGTTATAATCTTTTGATCTAGATCTTGTGTCGATGAAAGTCATGTTTTTTTTTTTTCATATGGTCATTAGAATAAAACACACTGTTATTAACAGAGCTATGTTTTATTAAATATAAACAGCCCTGATTTTAAGTTTAAAAAGTACAATGTTAAACATTTGACAAGATAACCAACTATCATACTTTAATTGTCACCCTAACTAGTACTTCAAACTTGCTCTTTCTTTATTTAAACATATATAACATTAAGTGTTTTGCTTTGAGTTAGATCATCATCTTTACTTCAGTTAGACCGTTCGACTGCCATACAATGTACAAGTACCATAGTCCCACCATTGTGTGGTCAGCTAAACATTCGTGTCTGAACACCTCTGTTCTACCCAGATCCACAATGACATGATCCAAGTGAGTCAAGCTTGTTCTATGTCATGTCCTTTATGTTTTTGCTTCCTCACCATGTCTTCTGAACAAATGTTTTGATTTTGTATCCTGTTCGCTAGATGTTATGATATGCTATTCCGAATTTGCATATTACAGAGTTATCTGCACTTGCGGGTAGGTATTGATTGTGACGTCATGTGTTTTCGAGCATAATGTCATACATTTCGAAGAAAACGACATGAATTGCGCTCACAAAATAATGATTTAACAATCGATACCTACCGACAAGGGAGCTAACTCTGTAATATGCAAAGACGGAATATAATAACACTAAACAGTATCTTATGATTAGATACTGAGACAGGAGTATATGCTATTGACAGTGCTTTATACTTTGGTTAATGATGTTCAAGAGTGAGAAAGTGAAAATTTTAATCCCCTTCAGTAAAATTTATTTATATGTCATGTTTGAGTGAGGAAAGGGAGTGAAATGGTGTACATTAGTGTGTAAGAGTACGCTGACTGAATAAACTCTTAACATGCTCAAAATTACATGTGTTGTTTTTGTAGTGAGACACATTATACATAGATGGATTCTATATGACAACTTACTTGTGAATGAGAAAACTCTTATTTGCACAAAACATTGAATAATGAGACACTTTTAATTTTGTTCAGAAGCGATTATGATGATGTTTACGGGATTTATAATTATGTTACCACAATTTACAAAATTATCATCTCATAGCACAAAAAAATAAAAATAATATATACTATATAGTAATAATTCATTCATTGATTATATGATACTATAATAGAGATACAATGTATATTATATGTATACAAATACACAACTATAAAACAGTTTTTTCTGCCCTAGCGCTTTCTCGGCTCATGCTGGTCTTCAGGGGTTAAACTACTAAAAATTTTGTGCCGAGTCCCTGTGGAATGATCAATCAATGAGGCAAAGTAGAGATCGTAAATGATGTTGACACCCCCGACTCCATTGAATCATGAGATAACGTTCATGACGTTTATATGTATACACAACACCCATGAGAAATTTTCTTTTAACCTTCATCGCGAATTATAGTGCAATTGTTTTGAAAATTTGTTTTATATAAAGTGAAATAAAAGGGGATGAGGTACTAAAACGTACTCGGGTTCTTGTAATCTATCTTTTACTGATATTGGAAATAGTGTAGATGCAATGTTTTTTGGTGAAACATGAATACATGTCGATACTTTTCCTCTTGAAACAGTTTATGATCCCTGTAAATCAAAGTACAAGTACATGTAAATAAGTACAAGAAAATGGTACAATATAACAGAAAGAAATCAGAGTTACTGGGATTGTCTTCACAAAGAAATAATAATATAAAAAAAAAATCCAACTACTTAGTAAGTGACAATATATATATCTTAATTATATAAGTTAATTTATGAATGTTCTAAAATTACTTCAATGGGTTCTGTTCAAATAGTTAAGCGTTGATTTGCGTACAGAAATGCAATATAAATATATGACTTTTTGTGTATTAACAATATTAATCTTTAGAAAGATCGATTTCAGTTGCTATATATATGTTTCTTTCTTCTTTCAAATACAAGTTCTGGATCCCCTAAACCTAGCCCAGGATACTCTGGCCCTGACACCAGACTTAGACATAATATTATGAAAGATTGATGTCTGGTTTAGGGCCAGAGCACAGTGGTATATCAAAAGTTGGAACTCACCGACACCGTTTAGTATCGGACTAGGTCATCTCCGATTGAGCTGCTTACAAAACTTTACCACTGAGAAGCGTCACTTAACTTGGTCTTTTTAACAATTGAATAATTTATCTTCTCATAGCAATCCATTTTATCATGCATGCACTTTATGTTATGTCAATACAATAGTTTCCTTTACGCAACTTTATATTCCTCCTCGTCGCCATTTTCTAATAGTATGCAAATCGCCTCTTGCGAGTTCCACCTTTTGATATAGCACTGCGCTCTGGCCCTACACCAGACATTTATCTGTCATAATGTCTAAGTCTGGTGTCGGTGTCAGAGTATCTTGGGCTACCATAAACCCTAATTGGCCTGTCTTCATATTTGCCCCGATGCAAATATAGGGTGCTACAGTGCACTAATACTGCATTCCTTTCCTTCGTCGATGGGTGGATCGAAGGTCCCTAATATGGTATGGCTAGGCGACTTCTCATAGGACTCGGCGATTATTTCCTTGGGGCATCTTATGTTGTGATGTGAGGGATTAGTCGGAGATGATGGGTGATGCTGAATCGGTGAGTGAACTGGAGAGAGAGGCGTAATGGTGTGGAATGCGCCATAGAGATGATGGCGAGACAGGAGGAAGTGTGAATAAATAGAAAAATCCAGTCGTATGATATGTAATGTATAGACTTATTTAGAATATCACTGTTGTTGGATATTGTACAATACTTCTGTTGTCAACATTTTTTTTACAGAAACGGTTATGCTAAGGCACGAATTAAATTATAATCTGAATACAAAAGTGTCTAGAACATGATCGATACTCCAGGGGTTCCGAGCACTTACGACCTCTACATTCCTGAACTATCTTATGGTTAAATTGGAGGTAGTTCAGCGAAAACATTTGATCTATCACAGGCCAGCAAAGATTTCCTTTGAAGTATCGTTATACGGCTCTGTTGATATACATCAAAGCACTGAATTACCTGTTCTGTTGCCTCCAGTTTTAAATTTACTATGATGTAGTCCAGGGCATCCTTGATACTCCAGGAGTTCCAATCACTTAAATTCTCTACACTATGCCATTGACTAACTCATAGTGGATTTGAAGAAAGCTCAGCGGGAAACATTTGACCAATCACGGGCTAGCAAAGATTTCCTTTGAAGACTACAGAGAGAGCGACGCCTTCAAAGCCACACAGTCAACCACAGTGTACCTTATACAGCTCTTTTGAAGTACATCAACGGACTTAATTACCTGTACTGTTCTGTTGCCTCCAGTTTTACTATGAGATAGTCCACAGGTGTAGAGATCGTAAGAGCAGACTCGATACCACCTTTGCCACATGCATAATTACCTGATGATGGTGGGCCAAAATTGGGAAGAATATACTAGTCTCCCAAAAACATGCACTTGACACACTAAATATACTCGGGATGCTTTGCGTGCCATCAAATTATGAAGGTCCCCTAGTTAAAATCAAGTAGTGCTGGCTCCGATTTCTCGAAAGAAAAGTGTAGACTGGTTTTAAAACTGGTTTTTTTCTCCTTGTACAACTTGTGTTAAAATTTGTTCTTTGTTGCGAGAAATGACATTAGTCAAGACAATGCGAGCTTAACGGAATTCTCACGCTTGGTCACAAGACTAGGGCTTTTTTTTGCAAGTTATGTTCTTGCTTTAACCAAGTGTTTTTACAGTACTTTTTCTGGTTGATAATTAACAAATTATTGTAAAGGCATCAACTGCCATATATATCCAACTACATTGTAATACTATTTGTGCTATAATGTGAAATATTTTTGAGTATATTATTTTACCTATTTGTTTTGTTCACTTTTACCGACAGTAAACACATCTAATATTTCATGGTCATTGAAAATTAGGTTTAAAATTAAAGATGCTCCACCACCGACAGAGCATAAATGATATTCATCATTTTAACAATAATTGGTGTTTAATTGTATCTATTCATGTCTAATTAACACAAAAAATAATATAATTTTTTTTTATTTCGCTTTTAGTACATGCGCAATCAGTACTTCATTTCATATATGATATATAGTGCCAAAGAATTTTTTCAGGATTCAATTAATTATTTGTCGTATTTTTTACTTGAAGTAAAATTAGAAGCTCAAACTTTTTAATGGTGGTAATGGCGTAAAGTAGCTTTTATAACTGAAGAAAAATACGTAATCGTCTGCTTCTGTTTTTGATAGTGAAAAAATTCCATTTGTCAGCAGTGGAGCATCTTTAAGAAATGACAGCAATATTTATAAAAGCGCACTGAATCAGTTTTGGAATAGTTAAATAGTCTCCACCCTAATAAGATGGTAAACTAAATGTATACAACAAAGAAGTGGTTTTTATTTATTTATTTATTTATTTTGTATAGGTCCTGCTTCTTCACTCGTCTGTCGTGTTTCTTGTGTAGATGAGCTGTGAATGATGCTTGGAAATCAGGCGGATCATCCCTGAAAATACACAAAAACAAAGCACTTAACAATACACTGCAGAGAAAGTTCAAGCAATATTGAATGAGTCTTTATACACCTTAGAAATATCACAATTTTCAGGCCAGTTTTCTAAAAGATGTCTGTAATCTGTGTATAACCAATTGCAACTATACTGTATAATGATAGACTAATCATTCAACTAGATCCACCAGAAATAATCACTGGAGAAATAAGCTTCACCATCAGTACTTTCATATAATCACAATCACCATGGTTCATCAGATCGGCGAGTGAAATTATTTAATCATTCTGTACTGCGTCTTATTGAAGAGAAATCATATCTTTTTATCATTTAATATTCATTTCATTTAATAATGTATATCATTCTTTAATATAAACCAGCTTATTTTTGCATAAATTAATATTTGAGGGCAACAAGAAACCATGAAATATATATCGCTTTAAAACGTTACCCAAGATGACTCGGAAATCTTGCTTGCAAATTTAGTCACCAATTAAATAAGTTGATTTACAATAAATGTTGACTTTTTAAAACAGTAGATTTTGATAATGAGAGAAAACAGTACAGTCATATAATCACATTCAACACGATGTATCAGATCGGCGAGTGAAATTATTTAATCATACAGTAATTAAATGTGATATGTTGTTTATTCTAAATATATCAATCTGAATTAATTCAATTCATCTTGAAAAGATCTATAATATCTTTTCATCAGCAAATGTATCATTCTTTAATTGTAGTCATATTAAAGGGGCAGAAAAACAGTACTGTCATATAATCACATTCAACACGATGTATCAGATCGGCGAGTGAAATTATTTAATCATACAGTACATGTACAAGGGGTACTCTGATTGAACAAACTAATTGAGAAACTGTTCAATATTGTAAGTGTCCATTCAGGGAATCCCTTTAAAGATGCTCCATCGCTGACGAATGGTACTTTTCCACTATCAAAAACAGCAGCAGAAGATTTAGCATTTTTCTTCAATTACAAAAGTTACTAATTTTACACCAGTACCACCATTGAAAAGTTCGAGATTCTAATTTTAGTTAAAGTTAAAAATATGAAAAATAATTAATTGCATCCCGAAAAAATTCCGTGGTACTATATCCTATATGGAATGAAGTACTGCTTGCACAAGCACCAAAGGCAAAATAAATTATTTTATATTATTTTTCGTGTTAATTAGACATGAATATACACTTCTTAACACCACTTATTGTTCAAATGAGGAATATTTATGCTCTGTCGGCGGTGGAGCATCTTTAAACGACAATTGATATGTGACTCATAGATAATTTTCCTAGCTTGAATGAATCAGCTTTATAGAATTACAACTTTTATAAACCATGGAGCTGCTGAAATTGAATTTAAACTTTCACCACACAGTCACTTTAATTGCGTACTGTCATAAAATCACATTCATCACGATGTATCAGATCGGCGAGTGAAACTATTTAATCATACAGTACTCTAAATATAACTTATATTACGAGACTAAGAAACTTTCTGATTAAAGCACAGTTAAAGGATTCTGAAATAAGTAAATTCTTCTGTGATTAAGCCAATTTTACAGCGTTTTTTCCCCTTCTTTTTGTGCTTACTGTAACTTGAAATTCTTTACTGAATCAGTTTTTTTGTTGTTGATACACTTCATTTAATCCTGTCTTGTATCATTTAAAGATGCTCCATCGCCGACAGAGCATAAACGATGTTCATCTGTTTAATAATAAGTGGTGTTTATTTGTGTACATATATGTCTAATAAACTCAAAAAATAATATGAAATAATTTTTTTTTTGCTTTTGATATATGTACAATTATTATTTCATTCCATATAGGACAAAGTGCCACAGAATTTTTTCGGGAGGCAATTAATTACTTTCAATATTTTTATCTTTAAGTAAATTTACAAGCTTAAACTTTTCAATGGTGGCAATAGCTTAAAGTAAGTAATTTTTGTAACTGAAGATGAAAACCTCATTTGTCTGCTCCTGTTTTTTGACAGCGAAAAAATACCATTTGTCAGCAGTGGAGCATTTTTAATTATCAAATTATAATATAGTCTACACAAGTTTCATAATAATTGAAACTGCAGAAATGGAAATAGAACTTTCAGCAGGTTATATGTTCATTGTGTACTGTCATAAAATCACATTCACCACAATGTATCAGATCGGCGAGTGAAATTATTTAATCATACAGTACTGATTTTGTTGCTCTACAAAACAGAGGGGCTTTCCTTGTTGACTGTTTTAAGTAGTAAGTCAGTGGACAGCAAATTGTACAATTATAAATCACACTTAATTGGAAAATGTTCGAAGTATTTACAATAACTTCTGAATACGATTCAGAAACATTTAAAACATCTATAATTTAGAATTAACAAGCATCTATAGACAGCTAATAACAAATCTAAAGGTAAAAATGTTGTCTTTTAAATTTCTAAAGGGTCATATTTTGTTTAAATTAATTTCTTTTGTGCGCTTACCAATAGATGGGAGATCTTAATAAGAAATTTATTGTTGACTGCAGACGATCTAAGGAAGCAAAATGTACTGTCATATAATCACATTCATCACGATGTATCAGATCGGCAAGTGAAATTATTTAATCATACAGTACTGTTTCTAGTATTTATGCTAAAACAAATATTTACTATTAACCAAGAGTAAGCACATTATTTAGAATAAATAAATGTACTGTGCATTTGCTTGTGACCCGTTCAGTTCTGTTGTTCACTTGATGATTTTAAATTTTAGAAAATATGTAAGAGGGATTCATCGTTTAATGAATGCATTAATTTATTCATTTTAAAATCAAGTGATCAGGTTGCGGCCTCATAAGGGCAACATTGCAGTGTAAAACCGATGTGAAGCAAGATTTCCATAAACTGTATACCACATCATTGATTGAAAGATTAAAAACTCATAGACAACATTGTTTGCATGTTTCATTTTTTAAGAATATCTCCGATCAATTTGCTTAGCTACAAGGAATAAAAATTTATATGAATGTGTGGTATGGTACCATCATAAAATCACAATCACCATGAAATATCAGATCGGCGAGTGAAAGTATTTAATCCCTTAGCACCATCCACTTTCACTAGGTTTTGTTTTTGAATCCATAAATGTTTTAAATAATATAGGAAAGTTTTGGATATTAAGCCTCATACAGATTATAAATCTGAATGTCTGTCAGCAACATCAAAATTTCTCTCTTTAACAGTTTAAAAAAAATATCTTATTTAAGAATGTGGTTATTATGATTACTGTATAGGTTTGGTTTCAAAATGCTAAAAACATATATATGTTGCTTGAAGGCTTTTAAGGATCATATATGATCAAAAGTTTTTATAAAATTTAAGTAATTTCAATGAGGTTACAGTAAGGAACATGGCTACAACAAACTTCTAGTGACCATTGAATTAATTGTTATGACCGGTTCGTTATAATTGTGTATTACTTATTGAAGCACACCACAGCTATTTATCATATGAACTCTCTGCCTCCCAAATTTAGTCTACAGAAGTCTAAATATTCTTTTTCTTTTAAAACAAGATGAGGTTGATATCCAGAAAGACTGTACTGTCATAAAATCACAATCAGCATGATGCATAAGATCGGCGAGTGAAATTATTTAATCCTTCAGTACAGTTTGACGAGTAGTGTGTATGCCAACAATACCTACCATCTTTGTGAAGCTCACGGAGGGCAGCCTTAGCCAGAGAGCCACGGATCTTCATCCTTTCAGAAACTACAGAGGGTGTAATAAGCTTGTAGTTGGGAACCTCAGACTTGAACTTGTCATATGTAGCCTTGTCGAAGAGGATCAAATTGGCCAACTTATCCCTGACTTTTCCCTTGGACCACTTCTGTAATTCAGAATCAAATATTTTTGTGAATTTATTTCTAAATTACAGAAGGAAATGTGTCATGTTATTAGTAATAACCATGTAATTACATTAACGAACTTTCAATTAATTAATGCAGAAGATGAATAACCATACATTTATATATAATATCATACAATATTTGGGAAACAAATTAACAATATCAAATTAAAACTATGACCATTTGCAATTACATTTACTATCTTTTGTAGAGTGTCAGTGGTTTTTCTTTCAATAGCATTCTAATCTAATTTGTGCAGTGCTGATTTTCTTTTATAAACAGATAGTGTATTATATTGATGAAATTTTCATCTAAAATCACAATTCCTTTTTCAATCTTGCAAAATCTCTTATCCAAATTCAATGGAACAGTGAACACTATTGAATTTGCCCAACAAACCTTCTTCTTGGCCTTGCCACCACCACCTTCCTTCTTCTTGGCTGGGGCTTTACCCTTTGCACCCCCCTTAGTGTCGGTTTTTTTGGCTCCCTGAAGGAAAATAGATAATTTTCATACTTACATACATAAATCAAAGGAAGTTTGAAATCATTTAATGAAGAACTTGGCTAGATTTTTTTATGTTATGAAGATATAACACAAAAATCTGAGTGTACTCTTAGAAGCGGTTTATTTAGAGTACACTCAGATTTTGTGTTATATCTCCATTACATGGAAAATCTATTCAAATTAATCTTTATATTTCGATCTCTTGAATATTCGAAATTCATTTTGGAACTCTTTTGTCTATGAAATCATTACACCATTATCTCAGCCAATCAGAAGTGACATTACAAACGGGAACACCATTTTTCTTTTATTGGCTGATTAAGTAAATTTTTAAGCCATTAAAAATGCTCACAACAAGCAAAATTGAATTAAAACCATACAACTGGAAACGTCTATCATCCATATCAAAGCAATATAATTTTGAATGTCCCCCGCTGTCACATGACCACTATAGTCTGTTTCAATAAAAAATTCATTACCTCTATAACCTTATTCCATTCAGTGTAATAGACATTATCTGGAACGCACTATAGTGGTCATGTGACAGCGAGGGACTTTCAAAATGGCTGCTCAAAGTAGCGATGGAACATGACATTGTTTACAAAATGGGATGGTTCTTTGTTTTTAATACATGTCACTAAATAATATATGTCGTATGGAGAGAAAAATATATCCACTAGCGATGTGTGCCAGTATGGGAACTACTGCAGTTGGAACATTTCTGTAATAGACCCTTACAAGAGTTAGGTCAACCTGACTTGATTTTCCAGAATAAAGTTTAGAAGGTTCGAGAGAGACATCTATCAAATGTCCGAATATCAAAGAGAGAGTACCAGGTATGTTCAATCGTAAAATGGTTTAATTAAACGGAAAATAACACAAAAATTGTTTGTTGTCACATGTCTAGGAAGCTTTTTTGTTTGAGTAAATCGAAAGATATTTGACTAAATTTTGGAGTAATGTTATAATTACAAAAAAAATCACAGAGTTTCAATTATAAAATGATCATTTCGATTTCCTAAATCGATTCAACCAAAGGGCAGGTAATCGTCTTATGTATGTGAAAAAAATCAATCCGGAACAGCTAAAAAATTAATTTATTTTTGAATGACTGAATGTGTGCACTTGTTTTACAAACGCAATATGTGTCAACAGGTGTCATTTCTCGGAATTTGACAAACAACTTCGCCGTATTTTTCAATGAAAAATTGCAATATATTTTAGGGGTAAATACATGATTATTTTATATTGAAGTTAGGACAGTTAAAATATGTTAAACTTTAGAATTTCAGCCGGTCAAAATGCCCGTACTGTTCTAGTTATTTTTTCAATTTCTGTATTTTTTTTTAATGACCAGTGATAATCCCTAATGACACGATTAATTTGACAAAATGGAATTGCTCAAAATAGCGAATGGAACATGACATTATTTAATGAAAATGGGATGGTTCTTCCCCCGCAAATACAGAAATACATGCGCACTAATTTTAAATATGTCGCAATTTCAGAAAAAAAGCTTCATACCGATGTGTGCCATATGGGAACTACTGCTTTCAGAGATCTTTTTATGATTTAAAATAATGTTACAAGACATTAGGTCAACCTGATTGATTTTCCCAGAATATAGTTTAGAAGTTCGAGTAGGGATTCATTTGTACAATTTCAACATTAATCAAATGTCCGAATATCAAAGAGTCTAGAATGGAACTCAATGCATTTTACTAAATGGGATGCAGCTCAGGACCCTTTTTTTTCCTGGTAATAGTCTCTAATAATCTTAAATGTCGGCCCCCCCCCCCCCCCCGCCCAAAAATTTATCTAATCAAGCGTTGAAATGCCATTGTTACAAGAATGACTGCAGATCATTTAAAAATAAGCAAATACTTGATCACCTTACAAAAAATTAATTTAATTTGGAAAATCAAATTTGTTACCATACAATCTAGGCCCGGGGGCCCATTTTGTTTGAGGAAAGTTTGAAGATATTTTTGGTCGGAGTAGGATAACACATTCCATTTTCAAGTTTCAGAAAGCAAAATGTTTATATCAAGAGCCTAATTGACCTTTTGATAATGATCTATTGCCGATAAGGCCCCCGGGAATCAGCCCTACATATTTGATTACAATTTCAATGCAGCCCAAGGATGCTAACCATTGCATTATCATATCCGAAATTCTTAGTTGCAGAGAAAAAGTCTTTATAGAAATAGCTAAATTGTCTATCCGGAAGCCCTTCAGGCCCCCGGGGGGTCAGCCCCATCATTTACAAAACGCAAAATTCAAACCTTAAAAAAAAGGATTTCATTGCATTGATGATTTTGCTAATCCCATGTTTAAGACTCAGAGAAAACATTTATATGGAAATGACCACTGACCCCCGCCCCTCAGGCCCCGGGGGGTCAGATATTTTGCACAATTTTGAATTTCTTAATTTTCTAAATTCATTATTTGCTATCCCCGTGCTTAGTTTCAGAGAAGAAGTCTTTTTTATGAGGAAATAGCCAAATTGGCCCCTTTTGACCCCGCCCCTCAGGCCCCCTGGGGGTCAGCCACATGAATTTGCAACAATTTGAATCCCACCCATATAAAGATACTACCATTGCATTATGGGTGCTACCATGCTTAGTTTCAGAGAAGAAGTCGTTTATATGGAAATAGCCAAATTGCGCCCTCACCCCCGGGGGTCAGCCTCATCATTTGTAAATTTTGAATCCCAAAACGCTATAAAACTACCATTACCCATTATGGTGCTATCTCATGCTAGTTTCAGAGAAGAAGATTTATATGGAAATAGCCTAATTGACCCCATTTACAAACCCAAGGCCCCCGGGGGGTCAGCCCCATCATTTGTACATTTTTGAATCCCCACCCTATAAACCTACCATTGCATTATGGGTTATCCCATGCTTGGTTTCAGAGAAGAAGTCGTTTATATGGAAATAGCCAAATTGCCATTGTTATAATCCTTTGAATTCAGGCCCCCGGGGGGTCAACATCATTTGTACCATTAGTTTTAAACCCTTTTCATGTATTTTTGCATTATGAGTGCAACATGCTTACATTTCAGAGAAATCCCGTTTATATGGGGGAAATGTAAAATTGACCCCATTTGACCCCGCGAATCAGGCCCCCGGGGGGTCAGCCCCATCAATTTGTACAATTTTGATTCCCCACCCTATAATTTTTAATTGCATTATGGGTGCTATCCCATGCTTGGTTTCAAAAGTCGCTATGGAAATAGCCAAGGCACAAAGGTATTTGACCCCGCCCCTAGAAAGGCCCCCGGGGTGATTCAGCCCCATCATTTGTACAATTTTGAATCCCCACCCTATAAAACCTCCATTGCATTGATGAGAAGAAGTCGTTTTACAAATACATATTGACCCCTTTTGGCCCCGCCCCTCAGGCCCCTGGGGGGTAAGTTAATTATTTTAATTTTTTTCAGTTTTAACAAATTTGTTTACCATAGCCAAATTTTTTTTAACCAGACAAACCCCTTTTGGATGCAGTGCCAGAGAGCCAAGCAGGGTTAATGAAGTACATGTAAATGAAAAAGTGCTGGACGTAAACAAATAGTTATAAAGTAATTTCTTTTCAGAAAATTTGCAACAACAACCCTTTTGAAAGAGTGTATATGGGGGGGAATGTAAAACAAGGGAATGGGTTATAGTTGTCCATTTAGATTGTTGTTTTGTATATTTTTAGGCCTAATAAAAAAAACTGTGTTTCCATTAACTTGCAAAAAAAGATGCAGAACTCTATGACAAGTAGCGATTTAAAAGGATTTACCTCTATACACCCTATTTGGCCCCGCCCCTCCTGCCCCCGGGGGACCAGAGCCAAAATTTATACAAGTTCTGGTTCCCCTTCCCCAAAGGATGTTTGTGGCCAAATTTGGTTACATTCCATTCAGAGCTCTATGGACAAGTAGCGATTTAAAGGATTTACCTCTATTACCCCTATTGGCCCCGCCCCTCCTGCCCCCGGGGGTCAGAGCCAAAATTTATACAAGTTCTGTTCCCCTTCCCCCAAGGATGTTTGTGGCCAAATTTGGTTACATTCCATTCAGAACTCTATGACTTGTAGCGATTTATAGGATTTACCTCTATTTCCCCTATTGGGCCCCGCCCCTCCTGCCCCCGGGGGGGACAGAGCCAAAATTTATACAAGTTCTGTTTCCCCTCTCCCAAGGATGTTTGTGGCCAAATTTGGTTACAATCCATGCAGAACTCTATGACTAGTAGCGATTTAAAGGATTTACCTCTATTACCCCTATTGGGCCCCGCCCCTCCTGCCCCCGGGGGACCAGAGCCAAAATTTATACAAGTTCTGTTCCCCTTCCCCAAAGGATGTTTGTGGCCAAATTTGGTTACATTCCATTCCAGAGCTCTATGACAAGTAGCGATTTAAAGGATTTACCTCTATTACCCCTATTGGGCCCCGCCCCTCCTGCCCCGGGGGGGTCAGAGCCAAAATTTATACAGGTTCTTTTCCCCTTCCCACAAGGATGTTTGTGGCCAAATTGGTTACATTCCATTCAAAACTCTATGACTTGTAGCGATTTAAAGGATTTACCTCTATTACCCCTATTGGGCCCCGCCCCTCCTGCCCCCAGGGGATCAGAGCCAAAATTTATACAAGTTCTGTTTCCTTTCCCCCAAGGATGTTGTGGGCTAAATTTGGTTACAATCCATGCAGAACTCTAGGACAAGTAGCGATTTAAAGGATTTACCTCTATTTACCCCTATTGGGCCCCGCCCCTCCTGCCCCTGGGGGACCAGAGCCAAAATTTATACAAGTTCTGTTCCCCTTCCCCCAAGGATGTTTGTGGTCAAATTTGGTTAAAATCCATGCAGAACTCTAGGACAAGTAGCGATTTATAGGATTTACCTCTATTTCCCCTATTGGGCCCCGCCCCTCCTGCCCCAGGGGGGACAGAGCTAAAATTTATACAAGTTCTGTTTCCCCTCCCCCAAGGATGTTTGTGGCCAAATTTGGTTACAATCCATGCAAAACTCTATGACAAGTAGCGATTTAAAGGAAATGTTGACGGACGGACGGACGGACGGACGACGGACGGACGACGACGGACGACGCCGCGCCATGACATAAGCTCACCGGCCCTTCGGGCCAGGTGAGCTAAAAATCTCCAAATGTATGATTCATGTAAACAGAAATGATTATGGATTATGGTTATGTTATGCCTGGTAGGAATCCATTTTCACAAGACCTATTTGAGAGCGACAGTGATGTCACACTCCCACCAAGCCCTTGCCCTGCACTGTTACTGGACTTATTAAATAATATAAGCTGTAATATCTTGCAGAAAAAAATGAAAGAATGATCTGCTTTTTAGTAGAACATTGCAGTTGGCATATATATATGCAAAAAGTAATAGCAAAATCCTATTTAACTTCCGAGGATGAGCGAGGTACATGTTTTTTTCAAATTTAACAAAAAAGCAGTTTTGGGAGGTTGGATTTTCGTTTTTTCAAAAATGTATAAAAACTTCGTTTTTCATCCAATTTTCAATCTGTTTGCTGTGTTGTGATCAGAAAGACAAGGCAAACAATATTAGATACAGTTTGACTGCATAAAGTCATAAAAAAAATATGGTTGAGCATTGCTACCTACAGGAAGATGAAAAATATGCTCACTAGCAGTAACGTTAACCCTGGGCAACACGTGCACCAAACAATATTTGCAAACGTTTGATTCAGTACGAGATATAAGTACTAACACCATATCCAAGAAGTAAATAGTTACATAAATAATGTATCTCTTCACATAAGCAACTGTAAACTAATGCCTTTAAGTCATATTTTGTTAAAATCTTCGACTGAAAAAGTACCAACCATTTTACTGAGAGCACATGTGAGAAAGAGGCCCTACCCAGAATGCACACTCTCGAATTTCCGTTTGTGCTTATATCGTTAACAATAAAAAATACATAATCAATAAGAATGAATGTATTATTACTAAATCATATAAAATGAGTATATGATTGTACAACTAACATGAAAAATGCTAAAGTAGTATACTCTTTAAATATGAGGTGTAGAAAATTGGTACATTTTTTAACGCCCTAAGCGATATGCGCAGTAAACACGCGCAGTTATCACTAGTTTCCAAGAAGAAATGACGTAAGGAAAAGCTGGCAGGTATATTACCCCATTCGTTTATCTATGTTTGTTTATACGGGGATATAACTATATTGTTATATAATTAATTAAGACAAGTTGCCATATCGATCGAGGTAAAGTATGTTGCTCTTGCACTTCAAAAGACATAGACAAGCTTATTTTCTCTTTGTTGCAGTTTCGGAATCGCCCCATTTACATGATAATCTGTGTTATACTCATTGTGAACGTAAAGTAATGTGATGTCTATTTTGTCAATTAGATTAAATGCATTTCCTGTCATTTTCCCCCTGTTTGAATAATTCTTATGGAATTATGATCTGCTCCATTACTGATTTTCTGATATATTCATTCATTTTATTTTTTTTCCAGAATCCATACCCATTCTTTCACAGAAAAAAACCAAATGATTATGTTGTTGTTTTTTTTTTCTGTCGGTTTATTTGAACAAAAATGTGACGGAAACAATTTTTAACACGATGGTAGACATTTGACAGAAGAGTAGGAATTCAGGAATAAAAAAATCAGAAGTTTAAGAAAAATGGCTGACAACTTCCAGGATATTCTTTATGACACTGTAAGAGGTTTACAAGATGGAATTTTGGGGACACTTAAGATCCGTAAATTAGGAAAAGCTGAAAGTGAGGAGATATTAAAGAAAGACCCTGAGCCAATGACAACCTTAGCAAGAAGGAGGGCAGAGCGAAATAAAGACAAAGTCCAAAATAAACAAAGGTTTGTTTCTTTTTTTTTTGCCTTTTCTTTGCTATAACAGTCAAACCTGCTCTAACAACCACCTTCATGTAATGACCGCCTGTCTATAACGACAGGATTTTAGACACTCCGTGCGTTTTTACTATATAATGACACTGTGCATAACGACCACTTGCCTAATGTGGCTAGCGACCAGTGATTTTAGCTCTGTTAAAGTTTTCTAAAGACCAATCACTTGGATTGACTTTTCGAGTTCCCAACTTGAGGATGGAAGTTTTAACGACCATTTATGCCAATCAAAGACTGAAATTTTTCTATATGTATATTTTACAATTATTTAAAGTGAATAGTCGGGCAAAGAAAACCAGTCTAAATGCGTTCATTGGCCTTCCAAAAGTTCTCACATATTAATATGACGGTCAAGTTCTGCTTACGTTTCCCAGTTCTGACCATTAAAGTAAAGAAAAGTTGAAAGCATTGAAAGCGAGGCTGCGGGGAAATGTAACCACGGACATAGTGAGCCGGGAGGATGTTTTAGAATTTCCATACTTTAAATTAATTTCTTCGTACGCAGACAGATTTTGACGACAGATTTTATTTTTTCATTCCATAAGAAATTATACTGGATACATTTACACCAATTTTTACCGACTTAGCCATCCTTGCCCGACTGTTCACTTTAATTATCATTGAAATAAAGAATTTAAAGGCCCACTACCTTTCCGAAACGGCTTTCAATTTTTAAAATGGGAATGTAAAACAAGATCGATAATTTTGTAGAGTCCTAAAAATTATTAACTTACCGTTAATACTACATTTATCATCACCTTCTGAACGATTTGATTAAAATAAATAAAACGTTTATTTTCATAACGCGGGTCGTCTTATGTTTCCCGCCGTCGTCCTAAATACCGCGCGGTAGTTGAATATCACTGCGCCAGACGGCAAAACAGCGAATTTACTCTCCACTGTTTTCATGTATTACGCAGGAAATCTTGCATATGTTTGATGTCGTAACCTTATTTTTGGTCATCGGTATGCATTTTCTGATGTTATTAATGTTTTTAAGTAACCTTTATATTTTGCTCCGGAAAGGTAATGGGCCTTTAACCACTGTGGGTGCAGATAAGACTATTTTTTTTTATTTTGATACAAGTATATAATTATTATTAAAACATCATCTTATTTAATCCTGTACAATATATTATTTTTTTTCTTGTCAGTCACTTCTATTTTTTTGTAAGTCTTTTCTAGTTATCTATGAAAGCCAAAAAGCAAGGAGACAAAGTATTGATAAAAGCAGACATTTTTTTGGTTTCAGAGAGCCAAAAATTATACAGAGAATTATCATGTGCTGTACTTGGAATGGTGGTATTTTCTTGGTAAGCATTAATTACACTTTATGTATGTACATTTTTTCGTCACTACAGTTAATTGATTCAAGAATAATACTCTTTATACTTTATAACTTGATAACAGAGTTCAAGTTCTAAATCACTGTTGTCGAAATTTAATTTAATATTATACATATTTTAGCTGTTACTGTTAGGTGAATTTCTGTTTTTTTCAAAAGACTGTCTTCAGCTATCATGTGCCTCGTCCGCTGGATTCCACTATTTGTGAACTTTCCCTGAGATAGTCCTGAATAAGTGATGTTTTTGTTGTCAGAGCAGCTATGTATACAACCATTATGTAACAGGTTTCCGGTACAAGACTTTTTTTAAAATTTCTTCTCTATAGCTAGTTCTACTATTGGGGTTGAGCTGACACTACTGGATTATAGCTGTTTATTTTCAATAGGTCCTTCATTGAATAAGTATTATTTTAGGACCAATATTCTTACAAGTATGAATGAGTTTTTGTAGCAATTAGTCTGATGACTGTTTGTCTCTTTCTGTCACAGTAAAAATAACTCTTTGAGCTGACATTAATGTTATTTTTTTGTGTATTTCAGATGAGTATCTTCCTGTTTAATCATGTGTTAATGCCTGTTGTACAGATGATAATAGCTGGTATATTTGGTAAGATTTCTCTTTGTTTAATCACCTATCAATCTCTGTTGTTCACATGATGGGTCCTTCTCAGATAAAATGGAGTCCCCTTTTGAAATTGGAATGGGCTTTCAGAAAAAAATGGGGTCCTTTTCATTTTCTATACTTAAAAAGGATATGGGTATGTCTTTAGCGCAGTGTACATGTAGCTTGTATATTTGAATTGTTACTCTAAGCCTGAGATACTCTGACATCAGTCTTAGACATTCAGGAAAAATACAATATTTATATAGGCTTGAGAAAAACAAAAAAGGAGCACAATCACATGCGACTATGTCATATCTTCATGTTTTCCACATGGTTTAGTTTTGGGAAGCTCCACTGTAGCATGAAAAGATGATATAAATGACTTTTAGTTCTGTTTTGTTTGGAGAGGGGTTGGTTTTGGGAAGTTCCACTATAGCACGAAGAGACAATAAAATAACTGGTAGTTCTGTTTTGCTTTAGGAGGATCGGGTAATAACAGTGTGTGGGCCTGGATTGGACCCATCCTCTCCTGGACATTTAGTGCTCTCTGGATCCTGCCCATTTTTGTCCTCAGTAAGGTTGTCAACAGTCTTTGGTTTCAGGTGTGTGGAAATATTTCTTACTGATCACGTGCACATGCAGATTAACCTATAGCATATATATATCAGAGGAAGAACGGAATCAAAACATCATTAGGAGACATCAGTCTAATACTGAAAGCCACTCTGCTTGATGGAATTCATCTTCATACAGCTAGGTGGCATTTAGTGAAAATATTGTGTTTAATTTGTTGGACTAATGTTCATGTATTTATATACAATGTAGTTAAATGATAAATATCTGTCTTTTGAGATTTCATTTCTTAATATGATTCAAAGGTTTTAACTACTTATGCCGATGATCATGTGCTTTGTACTTAGTTACGTATACAACCACGCCTGTTGCAAATTACCCTTAAAGATTTTCACTATTAAAAACAGGAGCAGACAATTTAGTATTTTTCTTCCCTTACAAAAATTACTTAATTAACACCATTACCGCCATTGAAATAATTAATTGCATCCCAAAAAATTTCTGTGGCACTATATCCTATATGGAATGAAGTACTGATTGCTCATGCACAAAATGGCAAATTAAATTATTTTATATTATTTTTTTGTGTAAATTAGACATATATATACACGATTAAACACCTATTATTGTTCAAATGATGAATATCATTTATGCCCTGTCGGCGATGGAGCATCTTTAAAAAGCATCTCCATATTATGTTAATAGCTGCAATACTGCAATACATATTATATGTAATAATACAGTAACTAAATCAATATTGGTATTTAGGGAAATTATATTTATCTTTGTATGATTTTTAATTGTGTTTTTATAGGACATTGCTGATGCAGCATACTTCCAATACAGAGGAAAACCAAAACAATTCAACATCAGCAGCCTAATAGCTGATATTAGCTTCAGTATGTTACTGCAGGCATTCTTCCTCATACAGGTAAGTATATCTAGCAGGCATTCTTCATTATACAGGTAAGTATATCTAGCAGGCATTCTTCATTATACAGGTAAGTATATCTAGCAGGCATTCTTCCTTAAACAGGTAAGTATATCTAGCAGGCATTCTTCATTATACAGGTAAGTATATCTAGCAGGCATTCTTTATTATACAGGTAAGTATATCTAGCAGGCATTCTTTATTATACAGGTAAGTATATCTAGCAGGCATTCTTTATTATACAGGTAAGTATATCTAGCAGGCATTCTTTATTATACAGGTAAGTATATCTAGCAGGCATTCTTTATTATACAGGTAAGTATATCTAGCAGGCATTCTTTATTATACAGGTAAGTATATCTAGCAGGCATTCTTTATTATACAGGTAAGTATATCTAGCAGGCATTCTTCATTATACAGGTAAGTATATCTAGCAGGCATTCTTTATTATACAGGTAAGTATATCTAGCAGGCATTCTTTATTATACAGGTAAGTATATCTAGCAGGCATTCTTCATTATACAGGTAAGTATATCTAGCAGGCATTCTTCATTATACAGGTAAGTATATCTAGCAGGCATTCTTCATTATACAGGTAAGTATATCTAGCAGGCATTCTTCATTATACAGGTAAGTATATCTAGCAGGCATTCTTCATTATACAGGTAAGTATATCTAGCAGGCATTCTTCATTATACAGGTAAGTATATCTAGCAGGCATTCTTCATTATACAGGTAAGTATATATAGCAGGCATTCTTCATTATACAGGTAAGTATATCTAGCAGGCATTCTTCATTATACAGGTAAGTATATATATAGCAGGCATTCTTCATTATACAGGTAAGTATATATAGCAGGCATTCTTCTTATTATACAGGTAAGTATATCTAGCAGGCATTCTTCATTATACAGGTAAGTATATCTAGCAGGCATTCTTCATTATACAGGTAAGTATATCTAGCAGGCATTCTTCATTATACAGGTAAGTATATCTAGCAGGCATTCTTCATTATACAGGTAAGTATATATAGCAGGCATTCTTCATTATACAGGTAAGTATATCTAGCAGGCATTCTTCATTATACAGGTAAGTATATCTAGCAGGCATTCTTCATTATACAGGTAAGTATATCTAGCAGGCATTCTTCATTATACAGGTAAGTATATCTAGCAGGCATTCTTCATTATACAGGTAAGTATATCTAGCAGGCATTCTTCATTATACAGGTAAGTATATATAGCAGGCATTCTTCATTATACAGGTAAGTATATCTAGCAGGCATTCTTCATTATACAGGTAAGTATATCTAGCAGGCATTCTTCATTATACAGGTAAGTATATCTAGCAGGCATTCTTCATTATACAGGTAAGTATATCTAGCAGGCATTCTTCATTATACAGGTAAGTATATCTAGCAGGCATTCTTCATTATACAGGTAAGTATATATATAGCAGGCATTCTTCATTATACAGGTAAGTATATATAGCAGGCATTCTTCATTATACAGGTAAGTATATATAGCAGGCATTCTTCATTATACAGGTAAGTATATCTAGCAGGCATTCTTCATTATACAGGTAAGTATATCTAGCAGGCATTCTTCATTATACAGGTAAGTATATCTAGCAGGCATTCTTCATTATACAGGTAAGTATATTAGCAGGCATTCTTCATTATACAGGTAAGTATATATAGCAGGCATTCTTCATTATACAGGTAAGTATATATAGCAGGCATTCTTCATTATACAGGTAAGTATATCTAGCAGGCATTCTTCATTATACAGGTAAGTATATCTAGCAGGCATTCTTCATTATACAGGTAAGTATATCTAGCAGGCATTCTTCATTATACAGGTAAGTATATCTAGCAGGCATTCTTCATTATACAGGTAAGTATATCTAGCAGGCATTCTTCATTATACAGGTAAGTATATCTAGCAGGCATTCTTCATTATACAGGTAAGTATATATCTAGCAGGCATTCTTCATTATACAGGTAAGTATATCTAGCAGGCATTCTTCATTATACAGGTAAGTATATCTAGCAGGCATTCTTTATTATACAGGTAAGTATATCTAGCAGGCATTCTTCATTATACAGGTAAGTATATCTAGCAGGCATTCTTCATTATACAGGTAAGTATATCTAGCAGGCATTCTTCATTATACAGGTAAGTATATCTAGCAGGCATTCTTCATTATACAGGTAAGTATATCTAGCAGGCATTCTTCATTATACAGGTAAGTATATCTAGCAGGCATTCTTCATTATACAGGTAAGTATATCTAGCAGGCATTCTTTATTATACAGGTAAGTATATCTAGCAGGCATTCTTCATTATACAGGTAAGTATATCTAGCAGGCATTCTTCATTATACAGGTAAGTATATCTAGCAGGTATTCTTCATTATACAGGTAAGTATATCTAGCAGGTATTCTTCATTATACAGGTAAGTATATCTAGCAGGCATTCTTTATTATACAGGTAAGTATATCTAACAGGCATTCTTCATTATACAGGTAAGTATATCTAGCAGGCATTCTTCCTTAAACAGGTAAGTATATCTAACAGGCATTCTTCATTATACAGGTAAGTATATCTAGCAGGCATTCTTCATTATACAGGTAAGTATATCTAACAGGCATTCGTCATTATACAGGTAAGTATATCTAACAGGCATTCTTCATTATACAGGTAAGTATATCTAGCAGGCATTCTTCCTTAAACAGGTAAGTATATCTAGCAAGCATTCTTCATTATACAGGTAAGTATATCTATTGCAAGCATTCTCCCTTAAACAGGTAAGTATATCTAGCAAGCATTCTTCCTTATACAGCTGGAACCCCATCAATATATGTATATAGTAAGCATTCTTCCTTATGTAAGTTAATATTCAAAGTGTACATTGAAATATTCACAAAACAAATTTCAATGACCACACATGTTGATATCATGTACTGCCTGAGGAAATTTCATACTCACATAAATAACCGACTATTTATTATTTTGTTTTAAATAAGTCTATCCTTCAGTTTCCAATACTCCGTCAGAACCCCGAAAACAAGATTTGATCAATTGGTTACAATAGATATTTTTGTTTTACGTTAAACCCTGCATTTGTAAAGTTTCATTGAATTATAGCCATGAAATATTTCATTTTGAAAATGAAAGTTGTGATCAAACTGTCTTTTATTTACTTCAATATTTCTGGACATGTATAAATTCATGCTCTGGTATCAAGTAATCTGCTACTTTATACTATATGGCATCTGTTAATGTCCCATAAAATAATACTACAAAGCAATAGATTGAAACTGGCTTCATCAATTCTAGAATTAGCATTATACAGAGTTATGTGCCCTTACCTCATATGTTATTAGTGTATAAGGCCAAAAGAATAATAAATATGTATCTGTCAGGTTAAAGTTTACTTTATATTTTATAGGGTACACTGTTCATGTTCCTGCCAATACCTGCTGTGGGACAAATTATTGGACATATCCATATGGCCCTTCTCTATTCTCTGTATGCATTTGAGTATAAGTGGCTCAATATGGGTAAGTAGTGGTTGTGAAGAATGAGCAAAGAGTAACATGTGTAGGAGTAAAACTATCTGATGTCAGAAAAGGCATAATGTAAAAACAGAACAATAAATTCCTACTCCATAAAGCTGAACTCATTCACCCCCGAAGACACATTTGGACTCTTCTGTTTCAAGGAGAGGAACATTCCACTTTTGAATTCTAGGGGTGTATGGAATATGATAAATATGCATTTTAATGACCTGACATAGTTAAAAGAAAAACTAAAAGAAAGAGTTTGATGAGTATAGGAGATTGACTAGATGTTACTTTACGATTAGTACCTGTTAGTGATTTTGTGTGTGTTTTTGTAGGTTGGGAGGTACACAAACGTTTGAGCCACATAGAGAATTACTGGCCATACTTCCTAGGGTTTGGCCTGCCTATGGCTGTCATGACGTCTCTTCATCCTTCTGTTGTAATCAGGTTTGTCCTTCACATTTTTTACACTTTGTGGATATATGCCACTGTATTTATATATATGTATATACAGCATTAAAGTGAATAGTCGGGCAAAGAAAACCAGTCTAAATGCGTTCATTGGCCTTCCAAAAGTTCTCACATATTAATACGACGGTAAAGTTTTGCTTAGTTTCCCAGTTCTGACCATTAAAGTAAAGAAAAGTTGAAAGCATTGAAAGCGAGGCTGCGTGGAAATGTAACCACGGACATAGTGAGCCGGGAGGACGTTTTAGAATTTCCATACTTTAAATTAATTTCTTCGTACGCAGACAGATTTTGACGAGAGATTTTATTTTTTTCATTTCATAAGAAAGTATACTGGATACATTCACACCATTTTTACCGACTTTAGCCATCCTTGCCCGACTGTTCACTTTAATCTCAGTAACAGAGCTGAAAATGCATATAGAAATTTGTGATTCTGTGTCTATTTATTTGAAATGAAATCTTTCTTAATTATAGTATTAGCCGATTACCTAATATAAAGATGGTCATCTTAGTTTATAACAAACAGATGTGATATATATAGACCTTTCTCCAATTTCATAATGTAAACTAGCCCAATATGGACGAGTGGCTATCCTGGATTTTGACAAGTGTGCTGTTGCTATCTAGAATGTATTGGATGGACTCATAATCAGATCAATGATTTTCAGTGTCCTCTGTTCATATTTTTTGGAATATAGGTCTGAAAAACAAATATGACTAACAGGTGACCATCTTGGATTTTGATAATTAAAGTTTATCACCAATTGTGCTGGTTCTCTTTTTTCCCTTATATTACATGAATGTACACTTGGACTTGAAAGAATGTTAAAAAAGAAACATGACTATAGCTGGTTGGACATCTTTGAATGTTATTTAGGGCTCCTTCTTAGAAAGCACTGAAAGGATCCAATGCATAAGTTTATTTCTTTGGTTCCTAGTTTTGCAGAATCCATATAAAAATGAATGAAGTAGCAATATGGACACAGGTTAAGCTCTGATACATCGATTGTGTTTCTGCAGTACATGTACAAGATTATATAATACACTATTTCATTTCTGAGTTTAATTTGGTAATTATGCTACTGCTTAGGCATTATAGTGAATCATTGCTGAATTCTTACAATTAAAAGTATTTATATGGTTTATTTTTCAGTGGATGTATATTTTCAATTCTCTTTCCTGTGTTCATCATAAGTGCTAATGAAGCTTTAGAGCCCACCAGACTATGGTAAGTACATGTATAATATGAACCCAGACATTATACGACACACTTCATCTCACTCGAATCTCAAAATCAACCAGAAACTGAATTTAACTTTCTTCAATAAAATCAACCAGAAACTGAATTTAACTTTCTTCATCAAAATCAACTAGAAACTGAATTTAACTTTCTTTATCAAAATCAACCAGAAACTGAATTTAACTTTCTTTATCAAAATCAACCAGAAACTGAATTTAACTTTCTTCATCAAAATCAACCAGAAACTAAATTTATCTTTCTTCATCAAAATCAACCAGAAACTGAATTCAACTTTCTTCAGATACATGTTTTGAAGTCCCATTATTGTTTGTATCAAAGTTAAGAGTTCTAATGAAAGGATGGTGAAGCTGATGATAGACACCGGCTACTAACTAGTTCTTGATGTCAAGAAAGCAACTTTTGGCATTGTTCAGCGCATGAACTGGCCTCCACTTATCTTAATATATTTTCAGTGTGACGTCACAAATGTCATTCCAGTGATCATGAAGATGGCTGTTGAAATGACTTTTCCAATTTTGACGAAATTCCATTAAAGATTTTATCATAAAATTGTTATCAAATATAAATACAATGTAAAGCTGCATTTATTTTGCATTTATGGAAGTATGAATGACAACAACATCAACATGAAGATGGACCTTCATTAAATTTGCTGTTGTCCATTTAGCATTCATACTCCATTGATTGCTAACTGAATGCAGTTACCGTAATGCTTAAAAAATGCAAAAGTTTTAAGATATATCAATCTAATTAAAATTAGAATTGTGATTCCACTCCACTATAATACCCTACGTTACACTGCAATAGAGATCTAACAATGCCCTGTTCGAGGTCACCTCAGTATGACCCCTGGCTTAGAATCGAAACATCTCGGGACGTACTATTAGCCTTTCATTCTTCCGAAGATTCTGTAGGCGAGACGCTGATTGGTTAACCACAGGGGTGATGCTGAGGTGACCCCGAAAAGGGCATTGTTAGATCTTGTATTGGAGCGTATCATAGAGCATCGTAGTGGAGCGAAATTACAAGGCTGATTTAATTAGATTGGAGATATAATGTAGTAAAATTATGTCATTTGTGAACAATTAGTCCTTCCTTTCAGTTGATGAAGTCATTACCTGATCAAATGTCCCTGCTTTCTGCCAAATTGACCTGCTTTTGATAGATTTGAAAACATTTCTATTTTCTGTTTGTCACTTAAGTTGATTGACGTTTTAATAAAGTTTATATTATTTTCCCATGAACTTTTTCTATGTTAGTAATCTATGTTTCATATTTTGATCTTCAGTTCCTTCCCTCTGAAGCTGTTTGCGCCTGTCGTTTCTCTATCCAATGCAATTTTCCGCCGTGCTACTGGTGGAGGTACAAGCAGTTCATCGTCACAATCTAAACCAGCAGTGCCACCTACTAGCAAACCCAGAAAACATGTTGGAATATCCCGTTACAGTCAGGAATTCAGTTGATGCTTGATCTCTCCTGTTGTTATTGACAATACTTGAAGCGGTGGTTTATGATATTGATACGTCTTTTACCTTGGAATTCTTTTATATGTGGAGACAAGGAACAGCTATGGACAAAAGTTGATTTTGATAATTGCCATACAATGGTATTGACAGATTCAATCGGAATTAGTTTGGACAGCTGGTCCATCAAGAATAATATGCAAAGTCTCCACGCCAATTAATAAGTATCAAAGAAACACAATTTAACAAAGCATGACAATTTACGGACTCGTGCCCTATCCAGGCCTCGAACTCACGATCTACAGGACCCATTCGCCTAGCTAATCATACCTGCGCCTTCTACCACTGCGCCACATCCAGATCCATGTCCCCAATTCATATTTATAAATGATATCCAACAACCTTGCTGTATGTACTCATCTATTGAGTAGGACTAGCTATCTTACAAGATGAAATGTGCCATTATTTCCAATTACATGATAATTCTCCGATGAGTTTGTCTTAATCTATTAAATTCTATCAAATATCCACAGGTTGTTGTCACCAGAAAATAAAATTATCAATGTGATGTAATGTAAATGTTATAGTGTCTGCAAGCCTCTTTGAAGTTGACGTATAATCTTTAACTTTTCTGAAAATCTATCTCAAGAATAATAATTTCTTGTTTTACAAATTGATTAATTACACGTATCAATTAAGCCATGGACAATATTCATATTACATTTTATTAATTTGATTATTTCAACAATTTAAACATGGCATTACAATATTTTGTACTGAATATATAATATATTTATGGAATAGAAAAAATACAAAATAAATTATCAATTGCAGCCTGACATAATTTATTTCATGAGTGACCCGTTGGCAGTGAAGGTTTACTTAAGAAGAGCAAAAGAAAAATGGCTGCCACTTCCTTAGATACCGCAACTGTCATAACTAGGGGATGTCTCAGAAACAATTTTTGAAAAAATATTTCGCTATATATATTTTTTAAATTTCAAATGTCAGCTTTAATTACACGTATCAATTAAAGCGAATAGTCGGGCAAGTGACTGTAAAATCGGTAAAAATGGTATTGATATATCCGGTATAATTTCTTATGAATTGTTGTCAAAATCGCTGTACATGCGAAGAAAATAATAATATCTATGGGAATCCTAAAAAGTCCTCCCGACCGGTTATGAGTGCAGTTCAACCTTAAAACGCATGCGCAACACCCCACCACTCTCCGTAGTAAACAAAACATTGGCTACCGTAGTTTTGAACCAAAATGTTTCCGCCAACGAACAACCAACTGACTCACCTAAAATGCGAAAGGAAAGGCAATGGAGCAAGCGACAATCCAAACAACTGACTCGGTAAAACATTACAACGCATGGACAGTGTTAATACAACTTGTTTATAGTGAAGAGAACAGTTCAAAACGAGCACGCGGCTCCGGACCGCTACTGTACGTACCTAGGCCTACTACCCGGTACTCCCTGCTCAGCTGATAGTGAGTGAGTCTTCGTATTTTGATCATTATGTAAATAGTCCCTAGCAATATTTTTTCATAAATGAGTGGTCACATATGGTCACATGTTTACATACCTGTTCCCCAATCGCGTAAAACGTAACCCTGGGGTAAATAGCGGTTCTTTAGTGGGGCCTCTTTAGGGGTAATGAATTGCCCTGTATTATTTATAAAATGTACCGTTATGATGTATATATTTATAGATTTTTTAATTTGTAAATTTTTTTTCTGTTACATGTTCTGGTAGTGTGTTATACACATACATTGTATATAGGATTTACATTGTAGGTTAATTGGTAAAAATTGTATTGTATATGTTCTGATATTACACATATACATATGTACATGTAAGGTTTTTAGCTTGTTCTTTTAGATATATTTGGAGGACACATACAGTATTATTTCTGGTCATTTAATAATAAATAGTGTTTGTACATGTGTATATGTCAAACTTACAGAGTTGAAATGTACAGCAGCCATGTATCATTTATAATTATTCTGAATTTTTGTTGGAACTATAGATAATGAATTTTGTATCTTTTTTTGAAACAATATTTGATTCTATCAAAATGCATCAGTGGACACATTCACAACTTATAAAATGTTTTCTCTAAAATTAAAAAAAAAACCCTGTAGAATGAACCTACAATTATTCATTTAGGCCTATATAAATATTTGAAATTGATCATTTCCAATTTTTTGTCACATTCAACAGATATAAAAAATTGTTGGTTTCTTTTTTCAGGGCACCATGCATGCATAGTGACATGAATACAGAAAGTTCATCCCTTGGACCTGTATACAAGTGTATGTATACATATACATACAATTAGCATCATATGAAGACTGAAGAATGTTGATTTGAGTGCTCTTGAAAGTAAACTTTTCCAATATGGACCTAGAAGATCATGAACAGAAGATTTAAACAGTATTAATTTATTAAATGTTCCTTTCAACTGTAATCATTAAATAAAATTATGATGCAATACTTTTTCATTGTTTAACTTTGTAGAAATATTTTGTTTATATATTAGTCCTCTAGATCCAGTGATTATAATTCTTGCATCCATATGCCCTGCCCATTTGTTTGTCAGGGCTTGTGAGATAGCTTTTCAATTACTTTTAAAATATAAGGATTTTTTTTTTACATATAGCAATATAGATACCATTGTCTTAGGATTTCTAAATTCTACTTTACAAGAGAGTAGACTCAACATATAAATAAAACCATAAAACTAGCAAGTTATCTGAAATGTTAAAAATCTTTTTGTCTGAACCAAATTTCACATTTATTGTTTTTGTGTAACTTGTACATAGACCATTTATGTATTAATACTGTAGTAACAGTGATTACAAACACATAGACTAAAATGTAGTATGTAGTACTATGTACATCTGTCTTTGATTTGAGTTCTAAACAAAAAAGTGGTACCTATTGGGAAGTTGTGACTTGGGCGAAGGGTGAAATACAGAAGAAATAGCTACACATGGAAAAAAGAAAGATATACAGTACCATATGGATTCAAAGTTGCTCCAAAATCAATGAGACTAAATAACAAAAAAAAAGCCATGTAAACCCCAAATAATGCAATGACCAGATCAATGATAAAGCACCCTTCCACTTCCAGTTATCTGTAGCTATTCTATATTTCAACCCCCCCACTCAAGTTACAACTTCCCAACCTCATGATTCTTCTGTCTTTTAGCCCCGCCCCCCACCCCCCAACACACACATACCTGATTGATTGTCATGTTATTTCAGGTTCCTATTCAGGTATTATTCCTAAAAACCAAAAAGGGTATACACACTGTGTACTCTCAAAGGAGGGGAACCACTTCATTTCAAAAATGGAATTTACAATTTCATCTTAATTTTGAAATTTTCAATTTAATTATTAATTACTGGACTATTAAAACAGTATAGAACCCCTCGGCTACAGACAAAGTACTGTGGTACACATTTCTCTTAATTAATTACTTTTCTTCAACTCAATCATCTTTTTCTCCAGAGCACAAAAAAGAACAGGAAACAACAGAAAAAGGAAAGTAACATACATGTAGGTCTATATGTTTTCTGGAAATATATATGATGTGTTAATTCTCACAGCATAGGCCTACATGAATGTAAAGAATTAAATATTATCAATGTTTGAGAGAATTTCCTAGTTGACAATTCTATAGCAGCTACATGGAATGTACGTTTACATATATACATTGTACGATACATATACATCATAAAAGTTTCTTTCCTTCCAGCTGGACATTCATGTCATCTCTCTCCAGAACTCAAATATTGTTTACAAAAAAGAACAACCAGATACATAGATAATTAAATTAAATCTCTGCAAAAAAAATACACGAATAATTGAACACATATATTGTACTTGTAAAATATCTATGTATGAGCTAATTTATTTTCACATCTTTGACAGCTACATGCATGGACGTTCTATGGAACGTTTTCGTGTGGTTTTAAATGGCAAATTATGTTACGATTATTTGTATTTAACCTTCATGATTCGGTTGATGTAAAATACGACGAATGCGATGCTGCAATAATTGCCCCTTGCCGGGGCCCCATCTCTGCATCGGCCGAATATTTGTGTCGATTTCCATGGACAATATTCATATTACATTTTATTAATTTGATTATTTCAACAATTTAAACATGGCATCACTTTAAACATGGACAATATTCATATTACATTTTATTGATTTGTTTATTTCAACAATTTAAACATGGCATTAACAATATTTTGTACTGAATATATAATATATTTATGGAATAGAAAAAATACAAAATAAATTATCAATTGCAGCGACATAATTTATTTCATGAATGTTGTTAAAGCATTAAAAGATGATTTTGTGACAATATTTAAGAAACCTACATATATGGTATGTATTTGTGTTAATTGTTTGTGGAAATAAATGTCAGATGTACATTTTACATGTAAATTCACTGTCTTGTCCATCTACGATGGTGATTACATTCTATGTTGATACTGCTCACATAGGATTATAGGTTTTAAAGTGAATAGTCGGGCAAAGAAAACCAGTCTAAATGCGTTCTTTGGCCTTCCAAAAGTCATTGTATACCATAATGATGGTCAAGTTCTGCTTACGGTGTCCAGTTTTGACATTGAAATTTTGGGGAAGCCCCGTGTAAATTTAGCACAGTTCTAAATATAAATTCGCCAAACTCTTTGAAAACGAGGCTGCGTGGAAATGTCAACATGGACATGTGTTTCTCAGTCGTGTCGGTTTCGTTTCGTGTGATAAACCACTAATGCGGTATGCAAATTGTGTTGTTTTGAGATGATACATTTGATGCAAAAATGAAGTATTCTTACATCAATGACAATGCTTTGTAATCATTTTTCGATAAAAGCATCTTGTACATGGAAATCGACACAAATATTCGGCCGATGCAGAGATGGGGCCCCGGCAAGGGGGCAATTATTGCAGCATCGCATTCGTCGTATTTTACATCAACCGAATCATGAAGGTTAAATACAAATAATCGTAACATAATTTGCCATTTAAAACCACACGAAAACGTTCCATAGAACGTCCATGCATGTAGCTGTCAAAGATGTGAAAATAAATTAGCTCATACATAGATATTTTACAAGTACAATATATGTGTTCAATTATTCGTGTAGTTTTTTTTGCAGAGATTTAATTTAATTATCTATGTATCTGGTTGTTCTTTTTTGTAAACAATATTTGAGTTCTGGAGAGAGATGACATGAATGTCCAGCTGGAAGGAAAGAAACTTTTATGATGTATATGTATCGTACAATGTATATATGTAAACGTACATTCCATGTAGCTGCTATAGAATTGCAACTAGGAAATTCTCTCAAACATTGATAATATTTAATTCTTTACATTCATGTAGGCCTATGCTGTGAGAATTAACACATCATATATATTTCCAGAAAACATATAGACCTACATGTATGTTACTTTTTCCTTTTCTGTTGTTTTCCTGTTCTTTTTTGTGCTCTGGAGAAAAAGATGATTGAGTTGAAGAAAAGTAATTAATTAAGAGAAATGTGTACCACAGTACTTTGTCTGTAGCCGAGAGGGGTTCTATACTGTTTTAATAGTCCAGTAATTAATAATTAAATTGAAAATTTCAAAATTAAGATGAAATTGTAAATTCCATTTTTGAATGAAGTGGTTCCCCTCCTTTGAGAGTACACAGTGTGTATACCCCTTTTTGGTTTTTAGGAATAATACCTGAATAGGAACCTGAAATAAACATGACAATCAATCAGGTATGTGTGTGTTGGGGGGTGGGGGGCTAAAAGACAGAAGAATCATGAGGGTTGGGAAGTTGTAACTTGAGTGGGGGGGGTTGAAATTATAGAATAGCTACAGATAACTGGAAGTGGAAGGGTGCTTTATCATTGATCTGGTCATTGCATATTTGGGGTTTACATGGCTTTTTTTTTGTTATTTAGTCTCATTGATTTTGGAGCAACTTTGAATCCATATGGTACTGTATATCTTTCTTTTTTCCATGTGTAGCTATTTCTTCTGTATTTCACCCTTCGCCCAAGTCACAACTTCCCAATAGGTACCACTTTTTTGTTTAGAACTCAAATCAAAGACAGAGTGTACATAGTACTACATACTACATTTTAGTCTATGTGTTTGTAATCACTGTTTACTACAGTATTAATACATAAATGGTCTATGTACAAGTTACACAAAAACAATAAATGTGAAATTTGGTTCAGACAAAAAGATTTTTAACATTTCAGATAACTTGCTAGTTTTATGGTTTTATTTATATGTTGAGTCTACTCTCTTGTAAAGTAGAATTTAGAAATCCTAAGACAATGGTATCTATATTGCTATATGTAAAAAAAAAAATCCTTTATATTTTAAAAGTAATTGAAAAGCTATCTCACAAGCCCTGACAAACAAATGGGCAGGCATATGGATGCAAGAATTATAATCACTGGATCTAGAGGACTAATATATAAACAAATATTTCTTACAAAGTTAAACAATGAAAAAGTATTGCATCATAATTTTATTTAATGATTACAGTTTGAAAGGAACATTTAATAAATTAATACTGTTTAAATCTTCTGTTCATGATCTTCTAGGTCCATATTGGAAAAGTTTTACTTTCAAGAGCACTCAAATCAACATTCTTCAGTCTTCATATGATGCTAATTGTATGTATATGTATACATACACTTGTATACAGGTCCAAGGGATGAAACTTTCTGTATTCATGTCACTATGCTATGCATGGTGCCTGAAAAAAAAGAACCAACAATTTTTTATATCTGTTGAATGTGACAAAAATTGAAATGATCAATTTCAAATATATATAGGCCTAAATGAATAAATGTAGGTTCATTCTACAGGGTTTTTTTTTTTATTTTAGAGAAAACAATTTTATAAGTTGTGAATGTGTCACTGATGCATTTGATAGAATCAAATATTGTTTCAAAAAAGATACAAAAATTCATTATCTATAGTTCCAACAAAAATTCAGAATAATTATAAATGATACATTGGCTGCTGTACATTTCAACTCTGTAAAGTTTGACATATACACATGTACAAACACTATTTATTATTATGACTCAGAAATAATACTGTATGTGTCCTCCAAAATATATCTAAAGAACAAGTTCTAAATATCCTACTGGTACATTTGTATTTGTGTTTTATCAGTACATATACATGCATCTTTTTCCTATTTACCTAACATAGGTTAAAAGCCTTTATTCATAATGTATGTGTTGTAACCACTACCAGTATACATGTAACAGAATAATAAATTGAATTTACAACTCTTATAAATTTATTCATAATAAAAAAAAATCTGAACGGTACACACTTTTCTATAATTTTACAGGGCAGTCATGTACCCTCTATAGCACCAAGCGGAACCCCAACTATGAACAGATATTTTCCCCCAGGGTTACGTTTTACGACGTTTGGGAAACAATGGTTTGTATTAAAATGTGATACACATCAATTGTGACATCCTATTTTTTTGAAAAAATATGTCTTGGGTCTATTTAACATATTGATTACTAAAATACGATGGTACCTCACTCCTCAATCTGATGAGCTGGGAGCTACCGTGTAGTACGGGCTATGTACAGTACTCAGTAGCGGTCCGGAGGCGCGTGGGCTAGTTATTGAAACGGTTTTCTATTCCACATAATATCAAGGTTGTATTTACTCTTGTCCATTGCACGTTGTATTGTTTACCGGTAAGAGTTGTTGGGATTGTCGCTTGATCCATTGCACTTTCCTTTTTCGCATTCTTAGCGGTGAGTCTGATTGGGTGTTTTGGCGCGACCTACATTTTGGTTTCGATAAATATACGGTAGCCATGGTTTTGTTTAATAAGGAGAGTGGTGGGTGGTTGGCGCATTGCGTTATGGTTGATAACTGAAACTCACTAGACCGGTCCGGTACGTGGCAGGTATTTTAGGATTCACTGAGATATTATTTTTTTATTCGCATGTACTGCGATTTAGTCGGAAAGTTTTGATTTTTCTTAATTCATAAGAAATCTTATTACTTTAAGGAGTATCCGAACGGTCATTCAATTACTCACAGTTAGAATGAGCAGAATTCCTTAGGATTACTGGGATTCACTAAACATATCAGCCTCAACATATACACAATATCCCCAACACAAACATTGTCGGTAAAAACAATAGGATGCCACAATTTACACTTTTGCCTAAACGGTAAGTTATAAATACATACAAAATATGCTTTCTTTATCCACAGTAAAATAAAACTAGTAACACATGATATGGTTGCCTAGTCGCTGTAGTGAAAATAACCAGAACAGCCACATAACAGACATGTAAATTTGCATTAATGAAAAAGCAATTTTTAAAATAAGAAATTACTGCATGATTATTATTGTAGATGGAGAAAGCTAAAGGCGGTCTAGTGTTAAGTGTATATGGTCAAAGGATCGATAGTCCAAACCTGGACTATATGGTGACCGTATATAGAAATTCAATTCAACATTTTACTTTTTGTATTCAGTGACACAATAGCACAACGAATAACTGCAAAAGAAATGCCGTAAAATGTCTTAAGCTATCAGCGGTAAATTGACATTTCCCTTTGAAACAAATTCCATTTTTGAACATTTGTACGTATTCGTTTATGCATTATCAATTAATATTGCTATCATATCATTTGGTTTCATATTTATATTTACAAATACAAACATGCATACATAGCATGAATTTAATTTATCATTTATCTATCACTAGTAAGTATTTATGTTTAATTTATTTATTTCCTTTCAGATTCGGGGCTATTCGACTGGTCAGTGTATTTCTGTTCCTTATCGCTATAGTGACCGCATTAGTGTTGATGTGGACCGTTACCAGAACTGCCCAGTTTGAAATCTATGCCCCGGAAAAATACAGTCTTGAACTGCAGCAGCAAGTTACTCCCTCAAAATCGGCTTTAGCTGAAGATACTGGGCATCAACATATTGATAATGTAGAACATAAAAAAACCGTGGATTTTGCTCCAACATCCAAAATAGGCCTAACTGTAACATCCAAAAAACATACATACGAAAAAATGACAACGTCCGAAACAACTACAACATCCACGACACATCTACAACATCCACGATAACTGCAACCGAATCTCCACCCTGATAAAAATAAACCAGTCGATACAGAACAACATGGCCCACACTACATGGCCCACACTACATGGACTTCAATATCAACTTAAGCCAAACTTCGTTTTCTCATTCTTTGAAAAACAAACACTTTCAAATCCACAGTTTTAACAATGAACGAGGTTATCTCGAATACTATGCACTGAAGTGCGCTTTTGTGGAGGTTTTATTCATATAGGATATTACGATATCAAATTCACTAACTTGATTAGCAATATTAGCAATTTTCATATATGATTTTTTTTTTGTAAAATGTAAGATTCTTTTTTCACATAATCATTAGGCCTATTTATGGATATAAAAGTAAACATTATTTTTTACTATACAATATAGCTGATAAAGCGTGATGCGCCACATATTGATTTTGATATCAAAACAAAAATGACGTCACTATTGTGATAATACACCGGTGTCAAGCAATGATTGGCATTCGTGACATGGCAGAATAGGTTAGTTGTGTGATAAAAATACTTTCAGAAGAAAACAGTCTTTCAAATAAAATAGCAGGGTCGTATCTAGAGCCATATTCCTGTAGATGTAGTCAGGAGAAAGTACATTGTACAGTGTACTGAACTTTATCTGCGTTACAATCCGCAACGAATAAAGTTAACAGTCAACATATAATATAATATTATTTATTAAAAATGTATTTGATATTATTTGAAATGCACAATTAATATCAATGGACAATGTATTTCTAAAAGCTACATTATTTTTAAATAAAACAGTTACCATCACTAATGAAGCACCACTACACCAAATAGATATCTTAATCCACTACACCAAATAGCAATGTATTGATGGAATACACTTGGTGTACATATCGACCTGCTTTTATATACTTACATTACAAATAGGGTAACATAGAACCATCCGTAAAATTGTACACGATATAATCTTTGACAAATCTATCTTTTTGTGTAGGCTGTTGAAATGCATGCAGCTGTTTTCGCAGCATTATTCTTTTTTTTCGATTTCTCAAATTGTTATGCAATATCTTTACATGTTAATCTAGGTATATGTATGCTGCGATACATTTAAATTTGATATGATTTGTTATTACCTTTGTCTACTGATATTTATGTTATAATACCTGTACCTGTTATCTAACTCTAATACTATAGTTTGTCGTACATGTAACTCTCCAAAACTACTGTTCTCTATCATAGATATACGACATGAAATAAATATACTTGTAATTTGACACATATAATTATTTATGAAGTATTCCTGTTAATGAACATAATTTATAAAATACATTCCATAGATGACATTGTCACAGAAATACACATTTTATAATAAATGGAATTCACAAGAGAACCATACAATGTCTGAAGCATCTACATACAAGACAACCAGGAATTACGCACACCAGATTTTGATTATTTACGTGTACTAGTTTTTGCCGGAAAGCACATCAGCAAGCTAGGCAGTATCAGACACCATACACTTTTAAGTTAAAACGATCATGATCTTTAACTTAATTATATTTCGGATTTTCAAGAAAGAAATAAAATACTAGACATGAAAAGGGGGATCTTTGGAGTGATTCTGTTTTTATAATGCATTTGTGGTCATGGAAAATTCATCTTCTGTTTCTAGCAATTCGTTTTTAAAGTGTAGTTTTTATCATTTAAAACCAACAATTTTCTAAGCTGCAGTTTGATTTATTATCATACCATTAAATATTAGATTCATATCAAAATGAATTAATAAAATTCAATTATGCATTTCTTTATCGCCGCCATCAAAACTTTTAATGTGGTTTGATAGGCTTTGTATCTACATCGTCGGTTTGTTTAAGTAAAGACAAGTTCATACGTGCGGCCTCTATATAATGATACCCATCCATTAGCAGTTCTATATTGTGTATGAACTGTTATTATTTTACCTAGAAGGTGATAAGATACAACAACATTAACATTGAGAATATTAAGATGTGTGTTTATGATAACTATCCGCTCCCATCAACACCCAAGGGCAATTTCCTGTCTCGACAAAGATACGTAGTTGTTGCTATATCCACAAAACGTTGCTGGAGGGAATTTCAAATTCGATTCGAACCTTTCTGACCAATCAGATTTAACGGGATCTGTGAGCAGGGTATATCTATGATGTATGATAAAGAAATTTAGAAATGCACACCAGTTTTCTCTCACAGTCGGCGAACCACTTGGCCAGCCATGTGTTATTAGTGTTGCGATGTGCCTGGCTGGCGGGGCATCAAGGTAAGTTTTTTTTTATTGTGTAGTTATCAAAAATGTCAATTTGACGATAGATCTTAGGAAAATGAAAATGTCTACGTTACTCTGTATTCATAATTATTTTTTTATTATGAGACACAGCGAATACCTTATTTAAAACAAGTAAAATGGAATCCATTCAATAAATCTATTAATAGAAAACAAGAAATAAACAAAACATAATTTTGTACGGAGAATACTTACATTGTGATAAGAATAGAGTGGTCAGGGAGGTCTAGCGGTTTCTGCTTCTTCAATGGTAACACCTATAATTAAATCAACTTATTTAATTAATTTTACAATGAAATGCATGCTTATTGTGAGATTGTACATTTTAATATTGGTACTATTGAACTACTCTGTTTAATGTCAAAACGGTCAAACTAACGGTTATATTCTATTTATAGCTAGACAATATGAACACTAAATTGGAACAGAGGAATAGCGAATGAATTTTGACACTTACAATGGTTACGGATAAACAAACCACACCTGAAATCGTAAGTAACAATGCATATTTATTTTTCGATCTACAAGATCGTAGATAGTTTGTGTTTGATGAATGAGGGAAGTTAGTGTCCGTTTATCATACAGTCAAACCTATATTTTAAAGGACACCGCTGTATAAAGGACACCTGTCTATAAAGGCACATAATCATAATCACCAACTTCATTTGGGGTGATTTACTACATAATTGCATTTTGTATAAAGGACACGTGTATCTAAAGGACATATTTGCTATGTCCCTTCGGTGTCCCTTAAGCAGGTTTGAATTGTAGCTGTCGCCGTTACATACATGTATATTGCTGAGGTATACATGTGGCGTATTATTATTTTAAAACTGATGACTTCGATATATTTTGATGAAAGTATCGGTACAAATCGTTATCATGTAGTATCCATTTAACAAATTTGAAATTTATCATGTTTCATATCAAATATTTTTTTGGTCTTCATGTGGTTATTGTTTATATTTGGTTATAAAATAACTATTATAACACTACCCTAGAATATATCCTGGAATCTAGATTTATGCTAAGATAGTTGTATTTTTATTATTGTGTGTGGAAGCGTTGATAAGTACACTTGTTATTTGGTGGTTATCTGGATTGACAAAACTAGTCGATTTTTAACCTGACTATCGAGAAAAAATAGTTCATTTATAGTTACAACACACTTTAGTGTGTTTAAGTTATGTAATATGTATCATATAGGGATTCGTTATCATATTGTGTCGTGAAGGAGATAATATATGTTATAGGTATTCCCTGTTACCCAGTTCCTTTTCTTTGTATCTTACAATGAAATATTCTTATATGAAATGTTATGAATAAGGGGTCACAATATCTTAGAGATAAAGATGTCTTATATTCTAATATTACGCCATTATCACTGGGTCCTTTTTTTCATTCTACCACTAAGTCTACTCTACGACATAGGGCCTTAACAGGTTCTTGAGACATACATGAACTATTTTCATTCATAATTTCGGCATTTTGTTGTTATTTTGAAGGTCTATTTTAGTTTTAGTCGCCTACAAATTTACAAGACAGTTGTATGTTGTAGTTACATTTAAAGATTGGGATCTTTTGTATGGATCATACGTTCATGTATGAAAACAATTCACGCTTATCATGCTTGTATTTTATCATAACATCACATGCAAAGTACATGTTACAACGATAATTATGAAAAACATCACCGACTGCTACATATATAGCATTGAGAATGTTAGAATTACTGTAAGACTGATCTTTATGGTCTTATCACACCGACCAATGAGTATGTTTTGATTTGTCATTGTATATATAATGAATTCAGTCATATGTCTGATTTCCCGTTCACAATTAGGGAGAAAACAAACCAAACAAAACACACAAATGAACAAATTGAAATAAAATAAAAATGAAAGTTGATTTCAGTATTGATTTGGAAAAAAACGAATCCCTTTTTAAAATAATAATAAAAAACTCGTGCGGTATTTTTCCGAATTATAATAGTGCATTTTTATTCCACATAGTTTTTGAAAACTTCGTTAATGCGGAAGTGACATTTTAACTTGTTACCAATCCGAAAATGAAATAAAACATGGACAAATTAATAACTTAATAGTTAATAGTACATCCACTACAACAAACACATCAGTATCTACTGTCTAAAGCATCGGTGCTTGATTGTAAAGCAATACACAAAAATACAATTGTCCAACATATCTCCATTGATATGTTACGACCAATTCCACTTAGTGCGCTTTACATAAAACTTATAACAAAACTTTTTGACAAATAAGGAAACCAATTCAAACGTTTCAATAATCAGTTTTAATTTTGTGTTATTTTTTATAATACAATTATAAGACCGACCCCTGAGAATCTTATCACACCGACCAATGAATAAAGAAATGTATGTTCATTTTCGATGAAGTGAAATTTCACCTCCTCAATTCAAGGATGAATATTACACTTAAATCGTTACACTTGTACAGACATAAACAAATGGGTGCATATGTTGCCACACTGAAATATCGGTTTGTTCGTTTTATATCATATAAAATTTTATGATCTGGGTTTTATTACTGTCTACGACGTCTGCGCCAACAATAGTTAAATTGTATATGGCCACGTGGACCTGATCCTGATATGTATCCCGACATTCAACAATAGTCATTCGTAATACAGTTACTTAATGGACAAAAGAAAATTCAGTGAGGCTAATTCGTTACATAACCACGAAGCAAAATATGACATAAATGTATTGTTCTACATTCCTTATGAAACATATGACAAGAAATAGTGACAAATTCCACAACATTGTTAAGTATTTTGATTAATACCATTGAAATTCCAAATCGTTGATCAATACGATTAAGCAGGTACAACATGTACGCTGTACCCTTACCCGAGTCAAAGTCACGCACGTTAAACAAATGCAATACATAACCACTGAGGAGTTGATGAAATTATTTTTAGACAAGAACATGCATCTAATAATGTTAACACAACTGTAAGAGCGTTTTGAGTAGTTCTAGACAAAAAATGCTTTATTACACAGGCAAGGGTCAGGGTTTGGCATACAAGGCTATGTGTAATGGCGATTGAATATTTAACATACAATTGACTACAGTGGGCTTTTCTGGCATATCACAGTAAAACCAACTAGTCTAATTTCCATTAGAACTGGTTTGTTTCCGAAATATGTGCAAGTTTTAATGTACTCTTAGACCGAATTGTCCCTTTGATGGACAAAAGAAAAAAGAATGGAAATACAACTCCAGTTTTACATATCAGTATGATATGACACATTTTATATCTTTTCTTGCGGCAGTACTGTAGAACCATACAAAGTGTCGTTAATTGCGTTTTTTTTCGTGGGTACATAAAAAAGACGAAAATAAAACACAAACGAAAAAATTAAACAGAACTAAATCTTTATTATGTGCAAAAATAAAAAGACATAAAAGTATTCTACAAATACCGTGTATATACATAGTATGTCCCTTAATTTAGACTTTGTTCAGGACATGTAACGTAACAGTCATTTAAATATGAGTGCAATTTATTACAGGTATCAATGTATGGTTGCTAACCTTCATATACACACGTAAGAGGTAATGTCATTCACTCGATCAATGCAGGGGTCACTAGGATCAGTTGCTTGTATCGTCAGTTCGGTAGAAAGTGAATTTATGTACCTTTATAGTGGGAGGAACACCTATGCTCCGGTCTCCGAAATACAATGTATCATATTACCTGCATATACGGCACATGCAAATATCTCTATCCATATGTGAAAAATAATATTTGCTTTTAAAGATGATAGTTATACACTAAACACTATCTTTCCCTATTGTATATAAGTCCGTGGTCGTCCTATAGATCAATGTAGACTATAGGTAAAGTAATGATAGAAACATACTCCATCCCTCAAACAAATCCCATTACTCCTCCATACCGTCCCCTCGCTTATTGCTCATACCCATGACACGTTCACAATAAACAAACCGTAAACTTAATATCGACCGATTCTTGTCCTGCCATTAATTGATAAGTAATCCGCTCATCAATATAGGCCATTGTGTACCAGATGGTTATAATAAGAAATCTTGGGTTGTATGTGCTTTTGTTAAGTTACGGGAGAGTCATTTTAGATGGAGAATTTAGGTTCAGATAACCACAAATGTGTTAAAGACGGCATACATTATAGTAGGTTAGACAGCCTATGAACTGGCAATTCTTGTAATAATTTGCGGATCTATAAAACCGAATATTACTACCAAGGGATAGTTATATTCAACGAAGAGGACTTTTACAAGCGACGTGAACTATTGAGACTTGTTGATGTAACAGAAAAAATTAAACTATTAAAAACTGATCGCGGATAGGTTGTGTGAAGAGTTACCTGCAGACATACAACTGTATAATTTTATCGGCCGTTAAGCGATAGAATTACCTTGGGAACTAAATTAGCCAATCAAGGATATTAAGTATAACGACATTTGTACATTTGTTTAACTGTAATTGTAACGTCATCAACAGCAGAAACCGAGGATGGTTGTCAAGGTGTCAGTTCGTAGCCCTGTCAAGTCTATTTGTGCTCTTCTTATTTCAATCACTGTGTTGACACTGCTCGTACAGCGCGAACGTACGTATACTAAATATTAATCTATAACAACACTTTATCAAATTGTTTAAATAGACTTTTGTTTATTTTTTTTTTGTAAATAGGTTTATTTTGTAAACATTTAAACTTGTTTAAAAAGTAACTGAATATGTATATTATGTTGGTTTTTAGTATGTTTTTAATATGTTTAGTATTGTACCTTGATCTCTTTTGAAAATAGTAGTTACGTTTTCGCCATCACATCAATAAATATCGTTGAGATTATGCCTTATATAGCATATATCCTTTATACGTAAACAATGCCCATAAGTAACACGAGCTCCCATAGATAACTTTATCATTAAATCCTCACTGTATCTTTGTAATAATAGTTTGCCAATTCATTAAGGGTTGCAGAGGAAATATTATACCAATTGGTGTTTCAATATGTCGTGCAAATTACTTATACTCGGTTTACAAAGCTACCTTTCAGGATAAAAACGCCCTGAAATGTCCTTATTATTCGTTAATCAATAATCTACATGCCCATGATAAAGTATCACTCCATCATTAGGACAAACGCAAATTATATCTTCGCATGTCTTTGTTCTATTTTAGGTTCTTCGTCGTTCCTAAAGGCATTCAAGAGGACTGGCGTTAGCGACAAAACTGATGTTCAAGAGCAATTTTCATCTGGGCAGAAGAAAGAAAGCCACGGACATGTAAAAGGTAGTTAATCAGTTGTCTTGACAAAATGATAATGACTTAGATACTAGAACGAATTAAAATACTTAGAAATACTAGAACAAATAGATATTACTTACAAATACTAGAACAAATAAGTATTACTTACATATACTGGAACAAATAGATTTCACTTACAAATACTAGAACAAATAAATATTACACATGTACTTACATATACTAGAACGAATAGATATTACTTACACATATTAGAACAAATAAATATTACTTACATACAGTAGAACAAATAAATATTACTTATAAATACTAGAACAAATAAATAATACTTACAGATACTAAAACAAATAAATAATACTTACAGATACTAGAACAAATAAATGTTACATACAAATACTAGAACAAATAGATTTCACTTACAAATACTAGAACAAATAGATTTTACTTACAAATACTAGAACAAATAGATATTACTTACATATACTAGAACAAATAGATATTACTTACATATACTAGAACAAATAGATATAACTTACAAATACTAGAACAAATAGATATTACTTACAAATACTAGAACAAATAGATTTCACTTACAAATACTAGAACAAATAGATATTACTTACAAATACTAGAACAAATAGATATCACTTACAAATACTAGAACAAATAGATTTTACTTACAAATACTAGAACAAATAGATATTACTTACATATACTAGAACAAATAGATATTACTTACAAATACTAGAACAAATAGATTTTACTTACAAATACTAGAACAAATAGATTTTACTTACAAATACTAGAACAAATAGATTTCACTTACAAATACTAGAACAAATAGATATTACTTACAAATACTAGAACAAATAGATATCACTTACAAATACTAGAACAAATACAACTTACAATAGATTTCACTTACAAATACACTAGAACAAATAGATATTACTTACAAATACTAGAACAAATAGATATTACTTACAAATACTAGAACAAATAGATATTACTTACAAATACTAGAACAAATAGATATTACTTACAAATACTAGAACAAATAGATATTACTTACAAATACTAGAACAAATAGATATTACTTACAGATACTAGAACAAATAAATAATACAGATACTAGAACAAATAAATAATACTTACAGATACTAGAACAAATAAATAATACTTACAGATACTAGAACAAATAAATGTTAAATATTACTTACAGATACTAGAACAAATAAATAATACTTACAGATACTAGAACAAATAAATAATACTTACAGATACTAGAACAAATAAATGTTACATACGGATGCTTGGACAAATAAATATTACATCTGTACACCCCTGCACTATTTCGTTGCACAATTGAAGACTCTATATATAGTTTAGTTATTTGATGTGCATTGAGAGAATCGAATAACGGGACATTGTATGGCTTGGGATTGGTCAGGTTTTTTTCTTCTGAACTATTTTCAGTTTTACTATGAGATACATATAGTCAAGGGATGTAGTGGTAGTAACCTCTGGGATTTGAGGATGATTGAAACTGTAAATGTGAGAATATGTACGCTGTAAAACTAATCAGCAAATCTACACTTAATGTCAGATACGAGTTGTGATGAGTTGTTATGTTTAGTAAACATTTAAGGAGTATGCATCCAGTATGGAGATTTGCAACAAACTAAAAATGTAACTTGTTAAATGTTACGCTTTCATATACATGTACATGTATTTATTACACTATTCACCATCTACTTGGTAAATATCATTTACAAAATACCACAAATTCCTAGTATATATATATATATTCTTTTATCCATGAAGATCTTTTCTGTACGATAAAGTTCAGTTTCAAAACATGCAATTTACTGTTTATTTTAGGTAAGTAATAATGAAACCTATTTCCTTCAGCTCCAATACCCATAATTCTGTTGACGTACATGCGCAGTGGGTCGTCATTCCTTGGTAATGTCCTCCAAGCCAATCCTGATGTGTTTTACCTGTTTGAGCCTTTGCATGCGATCCAGTTTGCTGTGCGGGATCGGGAAACATTCACATTCCTTAACGGTACAGCAAGGTAATAAACTAGGCCCTCATGTGCTGTCCCACAATTCCTCCAACTGTAGCTTACTTCCGGTAGAAAGTTACTTCCTGAATACATAAGTCAACATAAAAACTTTTGTTTACAATGACCTAAAAGCTTAGTGTGGTAAAATTGACGATTGGTGAGCCTCAATATCAAATAATTATAAATCATAATGATTACGCAGAATAATAGGTTTTTAAGATACACATTCCTTCCTGTATGCTTAAAATTTCGAAACAATACAAATAACATCATGTTTCTATATGTGTTGGATATGTAAGTTTAAAATATTATTTCTAAATCGTCTGGTATCTGTTACCCTAGTCATAAGAATGACGAATACCTGTAGATACACAAATACATCAGACGTATATTTTCCTATCAAAATGATAGGTATACCATGATATGCTGTGATGGCGGTCTGTGCAAGACATTTCGACACTTATGTTGTTGTTCCCTTCATTGTCATGCTTGCATTCAAATTTTGGTATTGCTGCTCCTGTTCTTGTGCCATTGGAATTCATTAATTAACAACCGATGTTTTAGATGCGTCCATATAAGTCAATGATATACTATATACTGTAGTTAATGTGATTTTTCTTTACTTTTGGTAGGAAATATGATAATTTTCTGGAGGTCGCCAAACTGACCATCGCTGGACTAGCGACTTGTGAAATGGAAAGTCTCCCGATTAAAACGTGGTTCAACGGCTTTTTTGTTTTTAGTAAAAAAGCGAAGGGCACCCGCTATTGTGTGAGTATGGCGAAGACATTGTCAGAAAGTCGTGCATGTGTGAATGTAACAAAAAAGGCCTGTCACATATCTAGCCATTCCGCTTTTAAGACTATCAGAATTCCTATGGATCTTCTTGAAGATTTAATGAAGTCAATCCCAAACCTGCACATCATACACCTCCTCCGAGACCCTCGGGCTACCATTCTGTCACAGAAAGCCTACGGTGTCATACCAGCCATGCGTTTCCGACAATACGTGACTGCCTTTTGTGATCGTGTTTACAAGGACGTTGTCTCCGCGGAGCGTTTTAGGACGCTATTTCCGGACAGAACTATGCGCATATTCTATGAGGACATTGCTAAAGACCCAAAAGGTTATGCTAAATCTATATACAATTTTACAGATATGAAGTATACGACAAAAATAGATTCCGAAATACACTCAATGACATACGGGAAGGTTCCGGAGGACTGCGGGCAGCTTTGTGCGCGGAAATCGAATTCTACCGCACAGGCGGAAGCTTGGAGAAAAGGTGCTGCCCTGGAGTTGGTTGATATTATTGATAATGGGTGTCAACCACTGTACCTAAAACTAGGCTACAGAAATATAGAATCAGAGCGCATGCTCAGGGACATCAAGGTTCCTCTCCGAAACTCCATCTCTACATTCGATGACTTCCGGTATGCTTAATGACTACATGGTGTATATTGCTGTTTTGTAGAAATAGTGAAATCAAAGAACTGAATAACAGCAAAGAATGAATAATGATGAACATCCTGTGATATTGAACGGTATGCATTGTATTTTAAATAGCAAAGAAAGGTAAGGTAATTAAGTACGTTTGCTGTTAATGCATACTTGTGTATGGAATGTAATTTTAAGAACGTTGCTGAAGACAAAAATTTTCACAAACAATTATTTTTAACACATAATACATACATTGCGAATATTTATTTTTAACACATAATTCGTACATAGCGAATATTTATTTTCAACAAATAATACATACATAGCGAATATTTATTTTTAATACATAGTAAATATATAAATAATATTTATTCTTAACATAATATATACATAGCGAATTTATTTTAAACACATAATACATACAAAGCGAATATTTATTTTTAACACATAATACATACATAGCGAATATTTATTTTTAACACACAATACATACATAGCGAATATTTATTTTTAACACTTAGTATGTACATAGCGAATATTTATTTTTAACACATAATACATACATAGCGAATATCTATTTTTAACACATGATACATACATAGCGAATATTTATTTTTAACACATAATACATACATAGCGAATATTTATTTTTAACACATAATACATACATAGCGAATATTTATTTTTAACACATGATACATACATAGCGAATATTTATTTTTAACACATAATACATACATAGCGAATTTTTATTTTTAACACATAGTATATATATAGCGAATATTTATTTTTAACACATAATACATACAAAGCGAATATTTATTTTTAACACATGATACATACATAGCGAATATTTATTTTTAACACATAATACATACATAGCGAATATTTATTTTTAACACATAATACATACATAGCGAATATTTATTTTTAACACATAATACATACATAGCGAATATTTATTTTTAACACATAATACATACATAGCGAATATTTATTTTTAACACATAATACATACATAGCGAATATTTATTTTTAACACATAATACATACATATCGAATATTTATTTTTAACACATAATACATACATAGCGAATATTTATTGAATAATGTACACATATATCTTGCATATAATTATTTCCCTCTGACTATATAACAACAAAACATGCATAAACTTATATATCTAAAAGATGCACATACACATAGACATAAAACACACACACATACACATAAAACACACACACATATCAGACATTGTATCACTGAATATACATACACAGTACATGTAAATATACACACAATTACGTACAACATACATACATTTATACCAAATTAATATAAACAATGCCACATATTTATACAGCATTATCCATACGATTTTACAAAATACACACAGACACAATACAAACATCTTTGTTTGTATCTTTTGACGTTCATTTATAAATAACTGGGATATATTATATATTTAACTATTTGAAAAATAAGCAAAATAATCGGTCATAAACTACCCTCAAACAACTCCAATTTATCACACTTACCCACAAAAAATATAAACCAAATAAACCACTCAGCTCTCACCCACACACAACATATATCACACACTCTCAACAACACACAACATGTACCACAAACTCTCATCAATATACATGTACTACAAACTCAAATCAACAACACACAACATGTACCACAAACTCTCACCCACACACAACATATATCACACACTCTCAACAACACACAACATGTACCACAAACTCTCATCAATATACAACATGTACTACAAACTCTCAAAAATACATAACATATATCACACACTCTCAACAACACACAACATGTACCACAAACTCTCAACAACACACAACATGTACCACAAACTCTCACCCACACACAACATATATCACACACTCTCAACAACACACAACATGTACCACAAACTCTCATCAATATACATGTACTACAAACTCTCAAAAATCTCAAAATACATAACATATATCACACACTCTCAACCAACACACACAACATGTACCACACACTCTCATCAACACACAATATGTACCACAAACTCTCAACAACACACAACATGTACCACACACACTCTCAACAACACACAACATGACCACAAACTGTCATCAACACAAGATGTACCACAAACTCTCACCAACACACAACATGTTACTACAAACTCTCAAAAATACATAACATATATCACAGAGTCTATACAAAACACAACATGCACCGCAGACTCTCACCACATAACGTATACCACAAACTCTCACCAACAAAACGTATACCACAACGTCTCACCAACACAACACGTACAACGAACTCTCACCAACACAACGTACACCACAATCTCTCACCAACACACAACATGTACCACAAACTCTCACCAACACAACGTTCAACACAAACTCTCTCACAAACACACAATATATGTATCACAAACTCTCACCAACACAACGTATACCACAAATCTCACCAACATACAACATGTACCATAAACTCTCACCAACACAGCATATACCACAAACTTTCACCAAAACACAACATCTACCACAAACTGTCATCAAAACAAGATGTACCACAAACTCTCACCAATACACAACATGTACCACAAACTCTCATCAACACAACATATACCACAAACTCTCACCAACACACAACATGTATCACAAACTCTCACCAGCATAACGTATACAACAAAAACTCACCAAAACAACGTATACAACAAACTTTCACCAGCACAACGAATACCACAAACTCTCACCAACACATAATATGTACCACAACCTCTCACCAACATAACGTATAACACAAACTCTCACCAATACAAAACATGTTACACAAAAACTCTGACCAACACACAACATGTACTAAAAACACTCCAACCAAAACAACGTATAACACAAACGCTCACCAATACAAAACATTTACCACAAACTCTCACCAATATAAAACATGTACCACAAACTCTCACCAACACACAACATGTACCACAAACTCCCATCAACACAAAACATGTACCACAAACTCTCACTATCACAACGAATACTACAAACTCTCACCAATACAAAACGTGTACCACATACTCTAACAAACACAAAATATCTACCCACAAACTCTCACCAACACAACATATACCACAAACTCTCACCAATACAACGTATACCATAAACTCTCACCAATACATAACGTATACCATAAAATCTCACCAACACAACGTATATCACAATTTCTCACCAACACACAACATGTACCACAAACTCTCACCAGCACACAACATGTACCACAAACACTCATCAAACATAACATGTACCACAAACTCTCACCAATACAAAACATGTACCACAAAGTCTTACCAACACAACGTATACCACAAGCTCTTAACAACACAACGTATACCACAACCTCTCACCAATACATAACATGTTCCACAAAATCTCACCAACACAACGTCATAAATACTCAACAACACAACATGTACCACAAACTCTCACAAACATAAAACATGTACCACAAACTCTCAACAACACAAAACATGTACCACAAACTCTCACCCACACGACGATTATAACAAACTCTTACCAACACACAACATGTAACAAACTCTTATTAACACAATACATATACCAAAAACTCTCACTAACACACAATATGTACCACAAACTCTCACCAACAAAACGTATACCAAAAACTTTCACCAACACACAACATGTACCACAAACTCTCACCAACACATAATGTATATCGAAAACACTCACCAACACAATGTATACCACAATCTCTCACCAACACAACGTTTACCGCAAATCTCACCAACACACAACATGTACCACAAACTCTCATCAACACAAGATGTACCACAAACTCTCACCAATACACAACATGTACCACAAACTGTCACCAACACAACATATACCACAAACTCTCACCAACACACAACATGTTTCACAAACTTTCAGCAGCACAACGAATACAACAAAAACTCAACAAAACAATGTATACAACAAACTCTCACCAGCACAACGAGTACAACAAACTCTCACCAACAAACAAAATGTACCACAAACCTTACCAACACAAAAAATGTACCACAAACTCTCACAACAGCACAACGAATACCACAAACTCTCACCAACACACAACATGTACCATAAACTCTCACCAACACAGTATATACCACAAACTCTGACCAAAACACAACATGTACCACAAACTGTTATCAACACAAGATGTACCACAAACTCTCACCAATACACAACATGTACCACAAACTGTCACCAACACAACATATACCACAAACTCTCACCAACACACAACATGTACCACAAACTGTCATCAAAACAAGATGTACCACAAACTCTCACCAATACACAACATGTACCACAAACTCTCATCAACACAACATATACCACAAACTCTCACCAACACACAACATGTACCATAAACTCTCACCAAACACAGCATATACCACAAACTTTCACCAAAACACAACATCTACCACAAACTGTCATCAAACAAGATGTACCACAAACTCTCACCAATACACAACATGTACCACAAACTCTCATCAACACAACATATACCACAAACTCTCACCAACACACAACATGTTTCACAAACTCTCACCAGCATAACGTATACAACAAAAACTCACCAAAACAACGTATACACAAACTTCTCACCACACAACGAATACCACAAACTCTCACCAACACATAATATGTACCACACAACTCTCACCAACATAACGTATAACACAAACTCTCACCAACACAAAATATTTACCACAAACTCTCACCAACAAAACGTATACCAAAACACAAACTCTCACCAATACAAAACATGTTACCACAAACTCTCACCAACACACAACATGTACCTAAAAAACTCACCAACAAACAACGTATAACACAAACTCTCACCAATACAAAACTTTACCACAAACTCTCACCAATACAAAACATGTACCACAAACTCTCACCAACACACAACATGTACCACAAACTCTCACCAACACAAAACATGTACCACAAACTCTCACAACACAACGAATACTACAAACTCTCACCAATACAAAACGTGTACCACAAACTCTAACCAAACACAAAAATATCTACCACAAACTCTCACCAACACACAACATATACACAAACTCTCACCACAATACAACATATACCAAAACTCTCACCAATACAAAATATGTACCAAAACTCACCAACACAACGTATACCACAAACTCTCACCAACACAATACAACATATCAACAAACTCTCACCAATACATAACATGTATACCACAAACTCTCACCAACACAACGTATACCAAACACTCATCAAACATAACATGTACCACAAACTCTCACCATACAAAACATGTACCACAAACTCTTACCAACACAAAACGTATGTACCACAAACTCTTCACAACACAACGTATACCACAAACCTCTCACCAATACATAACACGTATACCACAAAACTCTCTCACCAACACAACATGTACCATAAATACTCAACAACACACAACATGTACCACAAACTCTCACAACATAAAACATGTACCACAAACTCTCACCAACAACACAAAACATGTACCACAAACTCTCACCCAACAGTAAACATAATTATATACACAAACTCTCACCAACACACAACATGTACCACAAACTCTCACCCAACACAAACATATACCACAAACTCTCACCTAACACTACAACGTGTATACCACAAAACTCTCACCAACACAACGTATACCAAAAATCTCTCACCAACAAACATATACCATAAAACTCTCACCAACACACAACAATGTACCACAAACTCTCTCACCAACACAACGTATACCACAAACTCTCACCAAACACACAACAATTTATACCACAAAACTCTCACCAACACAACATATACCACAAACCTCTCACCAACACAACATGTACCACAAAACTGTCATCAAAACAAGATGTACCACAAACTCTCACCAATACACAACATGTACCACAAACTCTCACCAACACAACATATACCACAAACTCTCACCAACACAACAACATGTACCACAAACACTCACCAAAGCACAACGTATACAACAAAAACTCACCAAAACACGTATACAAAAACTTGTACGATACACAAACTCTCACCAACACAACGAATACCACAAACACTCACCAACACACAACATGTACCACAAACTCTCACCAACAACAACGATAATAACAAAAACTCACCAAAACAACATGTATACACAAACTCTGATCCAACCACAACAGTAATGTAAACCACAAACTACTCCAAAACCAAAACATACGTTGTAACCACAAACTCTCACCAATACAAAACATTACCACAAACTCTCACCAATACAAAACATGTACACAAACTTTCACCAACACACAACATGTACCACAAAACACGTATAACCAAAATGCACCAATACAAAACGTTGTAACCACAAACTCTCACCTATCACAACGATGTACCACAAACTCTCACCAATGCACAAACGTGTACCACATACTCTCAACACAAAACAACCCACAAACTCTTCAATATCGAATATCCCACAAACTCTCACCAACACAACGTATACCACAAATACTCACCAACACAACATAACCACAAACTCTCACCAATACATGTATACCACAAACTCTCACCAACACAACGTATACCATAAAATCTCACCAACACAACGTAATATCACATAAACTCTCACCAAACACATCAACGATGTACCACAAACTCTCTCACCAGCACAACCTGTACAAAACTGTCATCAAACACAAACATGTACACAACTACAAACTCTCACACACAACACTGTACAAACTCGCTCATCACCAACATACAGTACCAAAGTCTCTTACCAACATATACAGCAAACGTATACCACAAACTCTCACCAATACAACGTATACCACAAACTCTCACCAATACATAACTGTATACCACAAACTCTCACCAACACTTCGTATACAAAAACTCTCAACCAACACAATTTATACCACAAACTCTCACCAATACATAACATGTACCACAAACTCTCACCCAACACAACGTATACCACAAGCTCTTAACAACACAACGTATAACCACAACCTCTCACCAATAACATAACATGTTCCACAAACTCTCACCAACACAACGTCATAAATACTCAACAACACAACATGTACCACAAATCTGCTGCAACATACACAAAATATGTACCAAACTCTCAACCCATCAGCAACATTATAAACAAACTCTTTCACTTAATACATACACACGTTCCACAAAACTCTCACCAACACAATACCAGTACCATAAAATCACATTTATACATAACACGTACCTCAAACTCTCACATTCACAAAATATGAACACAAACTCTCACTGCATACAACCAACTAACCAGCAAACATTTCAATCATATACACGTATATTACAAAATCCTCACCAATACACAACATGGTGCTTAAACTAGATTCGCATACAAGTTAACACACTACATGTTCACTATAAACACAAGTGCATAGTATATACCACAACCGCAGATAACTCACACTACATATACATACATAAGGAAGCATCACAACATATCAGATACAACCGACGTAAATATCACCAATCTAGCATGCATGTACCTACAAACTCTCACCAATGCAAAGTAGTACCAATTCACTCTCAACCAAACTCACAACATGTATAAACATTTTCTCGAACAACAAACAACATGTACAGCATTCGCACGAATCCAGACAAATTATGTACAAGTAGCATACAATAAATTTTACATACAAGTAGCATACGATACATTTACACACAAGTAGCATACAATAAATTTACACACAAGTAGCATACAATAACATTTTACACACAAGTAGCATACAAGTTACGATACATTTCCACACAAGTAGCATACAATACATTTACACACAAGTAGCATACAATTACATTTACACACAATGTAGCATTACAATACATTTACACACAAGTAGCATACAATAACATTTACACACAAAGTAGCATACAATGACATTTACACACAAGTAGCATACAATAAATTTACATACAAGTAGCATACGATACATTTACACACAAGTGCATACAATACATTTACACACAAGTAGCATGCGATACATTTAACACACAAGTGGCATACCCAACAGTTTTACACACAAGTGCTACCAACAACATTTTAGACACAAGTGGCCATACCCAACATTTACACACAAGTGGCTACCCAACATTTAGACACAAGTGCCAATACCCAACATTTTACACACAAGTGGCTACCCAACATTTAGACACCAGTGCCATACCCCAATATTTTACACACAAGTGGCTACCAACATTTAAACACAAAGTGCCATACCCAACATTTTACACACAAGTGGCTACCCAACATTTAGAAACAAGTTGTATTCACAACATTCAGATACAAACAGAATACATTACATATTTACACAAGTCGCATACACAACATTATAGCATATATTGCATTACTACAAGTAACATTCACTACAATCATACGGACAAAGAGCGGATCCTTCATTTACACAAGTAGCGTACACTGTATTCTCAAATAACATATACAATATCAAATCAAAAGGACCATACAGTACATTTACAAACATGCACATTTTTCACTTGCATATTATGTACTTTCGTATTATTCACTCTTATTTTGCATGTAAACACATTTAATCACACATAATGAACACTACATTTAACCACAACAACAAGCTCAGAATAACGCACGCTACATTACAAAAATATAAACTGCATGTAAATTTATAAAATTTACTCACAAATAGCGTAGATAACATATTACATTTCATTAAAATTAGGTTGGAAGTAAAATACACAACACTTACTTCCAAATAACAAACAATGCTATTTACTCACAAAGAATGCATATATTACTCACACATAACGTTCACAATATTCAATCTCCAATTACGTACTCAATCTCAAATAACAATTCGATCAAAACATTCACTTAAATACGGAACACACTATTCATTCACAATAATATACTCCATATTAATAACACCAAATACACATCCACTCACAGAAATACTCAATAATGAAAATTAATATCAACAATATTCATTCACAAATCAAACGCACAATATTCACTCAAAATTCATACAAAAACCCAAAAACGTTACATATCTACACAAATAAAACACACAACATTTACACACAGATCAAATACATCACATTCACATATAAATTCCACACATCGTATTCCCACAAAGATAAAACACATCACATTTACACACACACATATATATATATAACATAACATAATCACATTCACACATAGATTAAAACAAATCACATCACACATTTTCACACACAGATAAAACAATAACACATCACATTCACAACCACAGATAAAACAAACATACACAAAATTCACGCCAAAGATAAAACAAATCACATTCGCATACAGATAAAACACATCACATTCACATATCACATTCATACATATATATAACACATCACATCCACACATAGATCAAACACGTCACTTTTACACCTATCATGTAAAACACATCACGTTCACATGCCAAAGATTGAAACACATAATCACACACACACACAAATGAAACACGATCACATTCACACCAAAGATGAAACACATCACAACACATTCACAAATAGAACCACAGCACAGCTTCACACACATTCCCACGACAAATGAATCACATCACTAATCATCACACATAGATAAACCAATATTCACGATTCACAATATCGATGAAATCACTTCAAATCAGACATTGATCAAAACATCACATCACAATCACACACAAGATCCAAACAGCATCACATTCACACAACGATCAAAATACATCATATTAAACACACAGAAGAAATAAATCACATTCACAAATAGTATAAACATGACATTCACAAAAATAAAACAACATCACATTCACACACAGATCAAACACATCCACATTCCACACACAGAATCAAACACATCACATTACACACAAAGATGAAACACACCCTCATATTCACACACAGAAGAAATAATCACATTGCACATAGATAAAACACATCACATTCACACAACGATATGAAGCAAATCATATTCATTTATAGACAAAACACATCACATTCACTACAAATAAAACACATCACATTCACACAAATAAGAACACATACACAATCCACACAAAAAGACAAACACATCACATTCACAACATAGAATAAAACACATCACATTCACATGTATACAGATAGAAACACAGCACATTCACATATAGATCAAAATCACATCATATTCACACACAGACTAAAACACATCACATTCAAACACTTATCAAAACACATGCATATACATTCACATATAGAATGAAATCACATCATATTCACAAAAGATCAAAACACATCACATTCCACACATATATCAAAAACATATAACATTTTACACACAGATGAAAAACATTACATATTCACACACAGATGAAAACATATAACAGTATACACACATATAAAACACATCAACAATTCATAACATAGACAAACACATAAGCCATTCACACACATAGATCAATACATCATACTCACACAAGATTAACAGAAGAAAATAAATCGCATTCACACACACCAAATGTTAAACATCATATTTTAATACAAATGAAACATATAACATAATACAAACAGACTAAAACACATCACATTTGCACAAAGATCAAATCTAATCATCACTTTTCATACATAGATCAAAACACATCACATTTCACACAAAGATGAATCACATCACATTCACACACAAAAAGAAAAAATTACATATACACACATATAAAACACAATATTACATAGACAAAACACATTCACACATATCCATAAAACACATCACATTCACATAGATCACATCACAATACATAACATCAAACACATCACATTCACACACATAGATGTGTACACATCACAATTCACATACAAATGAAACACATTACATTCACACATAGATAAAAACAAACACATCCACAACGATAAATCACTTCAAATCACATTTCACATAGATCAAACACATCACATTCACACATAAGATCAAAACACATCACATTCACACACAAATGGAAAACACATCACATTCACACATAGATAAAACACATCACATTCACACATAGATAAAAACATCACATTCCAAATCGATAAAACACATCACATTCATTACATAGATCAAACACATCACATTCACACACACATATCAATACACATCACATTCATTCACAAGATGAAAAATCACATTACATCACATGAAATATAGATAAAACGCAATCCAACATTCACACACATAGAATCAAATACATCACATTCACACCATCGATAAATCACACATAACATTCAAATACAAAACACATCACAATCACACATAGATAAACACATCACATTCACATATAGATGAAAACACATTCACATTCATCACAAAGATAAAACACATAACATTCAACATATATATATAAAACACATCACATTAACACATACAGATAAAACACATCACATTCACAAACAGATAAAACACACTCACATTCACATATAAGATAAAACACATCACAATTCACACAATATATCACAAACAGCAATCACACATTTAATACATCATCAAACACATCAACATTCACACAATGAGATAAAAACACATCACATTCACAACCCATATAAAAAAACACATCACATTCACATTTACAGATAATAGAAACACATCACCAATCACATCACCAGATAAAACACATCACATTCACATACATAATCTAAAACACATCTACATTCACAATAAAGATAAAACACAGCACATTCACATTACAAATCAAAACACATCAACATCACACATAGATAAAACAAATTACATCACAAATCACATCACACACAATTCACAGACTACAGATAAAACACATCACATTCACACAAACGATAAAACACATCATTACATTCACATATACGATAAAAACACATCACATTCACATACATAAATAAAACACATCACATTCACACATAAAAAAACACACACACACTCATAGATAATTAAAACACATCACATTCACACACAGATCGAAACACATCACATTCACACATAGATAAAACACATCACATATTCACACATAGATGAAATATATCACATTCACTACATAGATGAAACACATCACATTCACACACATATGAAAAACACATCACATTCACACATAGATAAAACACATCACATTCACACACAACGATAAAACACATCACATTCACACATAGATAGAAAGACATCACATTCACACATACGATAAAACACATCACATTCACACACAGAGACAAAAAAAATCACATTTACACACATATAAAACACATCACATTCATACATAGATAAAACACATCACATTCACACATAGATTCAAACAAATCACATTCACACACAGATAAAATACACATCACATTCATAACCGATAGATTAAAACACAATTTAATTCACAAAATATAAAACACATCACATTCAAACAGATTCAAGACACCATTCACATTCACTTAGACAGAACACACACATCACATTCACACATAGATAAAACACATAACATTCACAACATAAATACAAATCACATCACATTCAACACACAAACAGATCAAAACAGCATCACATTACACACAGATAAAAACAATCATCTCATCACATTCACATGGATTCATAGATAAAACACATCACATTCACAAACATATCAAATACAATCCACATTCACACATAAATCCAAACACAATCACATTCATACATAGACAAACACACACATTACACATTCACAGATAGTATAAAATACATCACATTCACATATAATACAAACACATCACATTCACTACATCAATCAAACACATGAAACATCATTCACACATTATAAATAAAACACATCACATTCACACATAGATAAAACAAATTACATTCACATATAAAGATAAAACACATCACATCACACATAAATCAAACACATCACATTCACACATAGAAGCAAACACATCACATCAAACACATCATTTACAACACGAATCAAACACGATCACAATCACAAACATAAAAAACACATCCACATTCACACACAGATGAAAAAAACTCAAACACACACATAGATCAAACCATTCCACACACACAGATCAAAGAACACATCACATTCACATACAGATCAAACACATCACAGTCACATTATAGATAAAACATGCACAGTCACACACGCACCACATCACACATAGATAAAACACATCACATTCACACACACAGTAAGAAACACAATCACGTTCACACATAGGATAAAAAACAACATATACACATAACATATGAAACACATCACATTCAACAAACAGATCCAAACACATCACATTCACAAACAGATCAAAACAAATCACATTCACACACAGATGAAATTACATCACATTTCCACACATAGATGCAAACACATACCATCCATTCACACATATATATCAAACAGATCACATTTCACATATAGATAAAAACACATTACATTCACACTACAAAAATAAAACACAATCACATTCACACAGATAAAAACACATCACATTCACAAACAGATAAAACACAACACATTCACAAACATATCAAACACATCACACTTCCACAAACAAGATCAAACACATTTCACATTTCACACATCAGATCAAACACATAACATTCACACATATATATTAAACACATCACATTCACAATACAGATCAAAAACACATTACATTCACATACATAGATAAAAACACATCACATTCACACATATATAAAAATACATCACATTCACGCATACATACATCAAAACACATCAAATTAAACACATAACAGATGAACAACACATCAACAGTTCACACATTAGATAAAACACATCACATTCACACATAGATGAAAACATATCACATTCTTACATAAATATAACACATCACAATTCATACACAATTAATCCACATAACATTCACGACATGGATATTACAAACCCACATTCATTGCACATAGATAAAACACATTCACATTCACACATAGAATGAAATAATATCACATTCATACATACATCAAACAACATTAAATCCACGACATAGATGAAATATATCACTTTCACATTCACACATAGATAAGAACACATCACATTCACGATACATAGATGAAATATATCACATTCACCATAGATAAAACACATCACATTCCACATAATGAAAACAGTATCACATTCACACAAAGATAAAAACAACATCATATTCCATACATAGATCAAGCACATCACAATTACACATAGATAAAACACATCAAATTCATACATCGAATAAAACAAATCTCCATCACGACATGATCAAAAAACAAATCACATTCATTACTCATATAAAACACAACACATTCACGATTTAGACCAAAATCATACACACCTCATTCACACACACCAGGATGAAACAAATTAGCATTCACACTTAACATAAACCTACATACAAACACATATAACTAAAACAAATTATACTTTACACAAAAATATCACACTTAACAGCCCACAGAAGATCAAACGCATCATACATTCACATACAGATAAAAAAAAATCACATTCACATATCGATAAAACACGATCACATACAACACATTGATCAAACACATCATATTCAATCACATACAGATCAAACATATTACATTCATACATATATCAAATACATCACAATTCACAATATAGATCAGCACATCACATTTATACATAAATCAAACACTCTCATTACACACACATACCATAAATAATACACAATTCCACCATAGATAAAACAAATTTCATTCACACGCACCACAAAATTAAACACATAACATTCTCACATAAGTAAAACACATACCTTTCACGACATATTTACCAAATAAATAAAAACCATACAAATATCGATATATACACACTATTCACACAAAGATCAAACACATCAGATTCAAGCACTATATCCATATAAACCACATCACATCTTCACAAACAGATCATACACACACATACACACGATCAAAACACATCAACATTCATACACAAATATGAACACAAATCAAATTCACACATAGATAATACAAACACTCAATCATTCACAGAGATCCAAACACATTACATTCACACATAGATGTTTTTTCACATTCACATTTTCAAAAAAACACATTCACATTTTTTACAAAAAAATTCACATTCACATTTCTTAAAAAAATTTCACAACATACACACAAAAAACACATTCAACACACATTCAAAAAACTTTTTCACAAACATTTTTTTTTCAAAAAATATTCAAAATAATCACATTCAATCATTTCACATAAGATAATTCAAATCACATTCACACACATAATTTTTAAAACACATTCACATTTTTTTTTTCACATTCATAACAACAAATCACATTCAACAATAGCTAAACACACATTTACTAAAAAAAAAATTTTTCAAAAACACAACATTTTTATTTTTTTTTTAAAAATCACACACATCATTTTCACATATATATAAAAACATAAATCACAACACACATTTAAAACACATCACTTTTCACACATACAACACATTTTTCATCATTTTTCAAAAACATTCATCATTCAAAACATCAATTTCACATTCACAAACATCAAAACACAAACATTTTTAAATCAAAAAACATTTTCACATTCATTTTTTTTCAAACATTTTTTTTTTTTTTTTTCACAAAAACATTCACATCACAATCACAAAAAACACATCACATTTCAAACAGAAAATTTTTTCATTTTCACAAACAAAAAACATTCACATTCACATTTATTTTAAATCATAAAAAAACACATTTTTTTGATAAAAAACATTCAAAAAAAATTTTTTCACATTCACATTTTTTTTCAAACAATTCACATTCACAAAAAATAACAATCACATTCAAAACAAATTTTTTTCACAACAACACAAATCAAAAACAAAAACAAACACAAAAAAATCACATTTTTTCAAACAAAAACATTTTTTTTCTTCACATTCACTTTTTCAAAAAAAACATCACATTCATCAACACTCACAACACAACATTTCAAAAAAAATTTTCACATTTCACAAATAAAACACATCACATTTTTTTACATTCACATCACATTTTTTTTTCACATTCACAAAACAAAAAAAAACACATTTTTTCATTTTTTTTTTTTTTTTCACACGAAAAACAAACTTTCACATTCACAAAATAAAACACTTCACATTCACACACAGATAAAAACAAAACATTCACACATTAAAAAAAAACAAACATTCATCTTTTTCACACATTTCACACTTTAAAACACATACATTCACATATTCACATCAATTTTTACAAAAAAACATTCAATTCACACATAAAACAAAAAAAACATCACATTCATTTTTCTAAAAAATCAAATTTTTCATTTAAATAAATAAAAAAATTCACATACAAAAATACAATCACATTTTTTTTCACATTCATAACAAACATTCACACACACTTTATTATTTCACATCACATTCACAACATATAAAAACACATCACATTCACAAACAGATAAAACACATTTTTTTCACACAACAAATCAATCACATCACATTCTCACAAATCAAAACTTTTCACATTCACAAACATATTTTTAACATTCACAAAAATCACAAAACATTCACAAAAAAATTTTTTTTCATCACATCACATTTTTTTTTCAAACACATCACATTCACACACAATTATCACACATCACATTCACATTCATCAATTTTCAAATTCACATAATAAAAAACACTCAAATTTCATTTAAAAAAAATTTTTCACATCACAAAAAAAAAACATCACATTTTTTTTTCACAATTTTTTTCAAACAAAAACACATCACTTTTTCACAAAAAAAACACATCTTTTTCACATAAAGAAAAAACATCACACAAAACTTTTTCACAAATTCACATTTTTAACAAAACAAACACATCACATTCACTTCATCATTCACTTCTCTTTTAACACATTTTCATTCACACATAATCAAACACAACATTCACACAAAAAAACACACACATTTTTACAAAAAAAAAACACATTCACATTCAACACATAATCATCAGTTCAAATCAAAAAAAAAAACAAAATTCACACACACAATCAATAAAATCATTTCACATTTCACAAAAAAAAAACACTTTTCACATTCACAATAATTTTTTTTTTCACATTCACTTCACAAAAAAAACATCACATTTTTCAAATCATTTCATCAATTCATCTTTTAACATTCTTTCAAACACATTCACACAAAAAACATTTTTTTTAAAAACATTACAAACACATTACATTTTTTTTTTTCACAAAATCATCATTCAAAATTTAAAAAAAAAAATCATTTTTTTTTTTTTCACACTTTCAAACAAAAATTCATTTCAAATTATCAAAACATTTTTTTTAATATTAAAAATTTTTTAGAAATTTTTCACATTACATTTCACAAAATTCTAACAACAACACTTCAACATCACATTGAACACAGATTTCAAACTTTTTCACTTTTCAAAAAAATTTTCAAACACATTCACATTCACACACTTTTTTAACTCACATTTTACATCAAATTTTTTTACACAAAAAAAACACAACATTCATTTTTTTTTTTCACATTCATTTTTTTTTTTTTTAACATTTTTTTTTAAAGATAAATTTTTTTTTTTACATTACAACATCATAAAAAAACATCACACACACATCAAAAACTTTTTTTTTTTTTACATCATTCAAAGATAAATTTTCACAATCGATTTTCCCAAAATTTTCACAAAAACACATTTTTTCACACAAAATTTCAACACCAAAAAAACACATTTTTTCAAACTTTTTTTTCACACACAAAAAAAAAATTCATTCATTTTTTTCACACA